>NW_007017739.1:298455-298876 GCF_000164805.1 Carlito syrichta
GAGGGAGGACTACGCTGAGTGCTCAGCAAAATTTAGACGCTCTCAGCCCAGGTAGGTTCCAATTGGAGTCTAGGAGTTCAAGTGCATCAAGCCCGCCCTTCCCCCACATCCCCCAAGAGAATGGGAAGTTCAGCCAGGACTCGCAGCACCTGCCTGCAGCTCTAGGCCGGCGGCGGCACGGCGGGGAGAGGCTGCACTCACCTGGCACACCAAGCCTCCGCGCACCTCCGGAGGGAGGCGACACTCGCAGGTCCGGGGGCCGCGCCACCACCGTGCGCGACAATGGGAAATTCCAGAGGCACTAGAGTCCCGAACTTACCCACCCCAGGCGGCATTCTCCCCACCTCCTGCTGCCCCCGGGTCTCCGAGGAGGTTCTGGCTGGGAGCAGGGGGGCCCGAGGCAGGAGAGGGGAGCTCATGG
>NW_007017739.1:299016-308308 GCF_000164805.1 Carlito syrichta
CCGGTCCCTCCCGGAGGCACTGACCCCTCGCTCCTCAAAGGTCAGGGGCCGGCCTAGAATCCGGCGAGAAGAAAGGGACGCGCCCTCGGCCACAAAAAGGAGCCTGGGGCCTCCGAACCGGAGCCATCGCTCTCGGGGCCCCGTCCACGTCACAGCCAGGCCACTCTAGCATGGGGACATGAGCCAATGTGGACAGGAATTTATTTGAGACACACACCCATCCTATTAACTGCTTTACAGAGCACTTCTGTTTTTCGGTCGCAGAAACTTATAAAAACATTCCCTGCTCTCCATTGAGAGTTTAAGGACAGTTTTGGAGGTGAGAGAAAAGAATAAGAGATCACTAGAAAGAGAGGAAGGAGAGAAGAAAAGGAGCCGCAGTTTGCCATTAAGCCGCTCCAGTCTCTTCTACAAGACTCGCCTGATAAAGCCACATCATTTCAGAGATGGCAAAGATCACGTCCTTCACAGGGGTATTCTGCCGCCAGGGTCAGATTTAAGGCGGCCTCGCCAGCGGGTCAAAGCAACTGCTGGGCACTTTTATGTCTCCCCAAGTTCACCTTTTCCATTCTGACACGCAAAGGCAGCGCCACAGAAATCTCACCGGAAGTCCTCTATCCTCCCTGTCAGAATCCCACCCTCAGTCTGAATCTACTCCCGATTCTCTCAGCACAGAAAGACACCTGCTTTTACCCTTTCTGAAAACCACTCACCCAGGCTGGCCTTACAGCGTGGAGAGTCCTTCCCTACTGCACAATAATGAACCATGCAAGTGTTAGAAATATAATAAGCTCACGAGGCAAACAGCAGTATATATGGAATTGTATTAGCATAAAGCACACACTAACTTGCAAGAAAAAGGGATGGATGCTTAGCTGGTGAAAGCCATCACATCCCCCTGCAGAAGGCATCTGGCTCAGTATAATCTGGGGTCAAATTAATGTAAATATCTAACCTGTTGGGTACAGACAACCCCTTTCTACATTTAGTCCAGGACGGACTTCCAAAAAAAAAAATTTTTTTTGTCCGGCCCGGTCTCTGGGAGAAAAGACAGCCTCCAGGGAATCATGTCCGATTAGGGACAAAGGAGGGCACAAGCCCAATTCAGTCACACGTGAGAGAGCAGGGAGCAGGGTGGGGGGAGTGAAGGGCCAGAAAGAAAAGTGGAGGATGATTTTGTAAACCAGACTACGGTCACTGCAGAGCTGTTCCCGGACCACCTGACTTCGGGCCCAAGAACAGGTGGTGTTTTCAAAACACACTGTTATTTATATTAGCCACATAAGTTGAGAACACCTTAAAGAAAAGCAATTAATAATTTAATTGAAAAAGTGACTATGAATAATACATGAAGAGGGTGAGGCCAGCAATAACGCTAGCAGCGTGGCCCACAACACAAGAGTTGCCTCTGGAAGGCTCTTCAGGAAAACCAAGATTCCTTACCTGGAACCAACTCCACAGCCCATCAGAGAAATTAAAGGCAACAAGAAAATGTTTATCCTCTCAGAAAATCTAATTTTGCAGCTTTGTCTTAACTTTTATTATCGGGACAACCTTGTAATCTGACGACATCATGAACTTAGAGCCCACAAATACCTTCAATAAAATAAAAGCTAGAAACTCCGAAGAACAAGCTATAAAGTAAACTAGGAGGATGCAGAGGTGCTGGGCAGAAGTCCCCGAGGGGACCCATCCTGATACTGCTAGTGTCCCAAGCAGCAGACATGGGGCCTGCCTCCTACACTTCAGAGGCCTGACAAGTAAAATTGAGAGTGACCCTGAGTCCCTTTTCTTTATCTTAATCCAGCACCCGCTACACACATGGTGAGGCCTACTCAAGCCTGCCTTTGTTTAGGCAGAAATTTTACAGGTAATTCACAGGTGAATATTATATAGATTACAATATTTTCATATTATGTATATTCTGTATATTATGAAAATAAGGGGCTGCACAAAGGCTGAGGTGACTTCTCCCAAAACTTATTTTCATCATTAACAAAAATAATACCTCTCCAGAAGGAACTTGCAACTTTTGCACTTACATATGGAATCAAGAGTTTTTCTGAAATATTCGTTGCAAATTCCATCCTCCAGCTCTGGAAAGCCCGGCTCTTCCGAGTGCAGCTGCCTGATGTTAAACCCACGGCCTACCCAGCAGTGACAGCCTGACATTCTCATAGCTCCATCCTGAACACTGTTGACAAATAAAACCACTCTCAGAAAAGACAATTCTTCTCTTGCAGTTGTCCATAGCCAGTCTCGTCTCATCTGGAAAGCGTAATTGGCAACAGCCAAAAGGATAAATATTTAAAAATAAATCAGGGAACGCTAACCCCTTCCCTACTCCTCCCCTTCCCCATCACTCTCCAAGCCAGAGGCCTGCCCCCTAACGCTTAGCTGGCTGGTAAATTACAGTGATCCCACCGAGCCAAACCTGCTTGTCTCTCTCTCTCTCCCACATACACACTCACTCACTAATGTTGTATCCTTTCACTTTGGCAAAGGTAAATATGATCTCTGAGCGAAGATACAGTGGATGTCAGCATTCCGACTTCTCGCTAAACCTGGGCTCTTTTCACAGCACAACTGGGTTTAGGCGGATCTGTGCACTCTTCCAGATCCTTCCATTTTTATTGAATTATACATACACATTGATTTTAAAACTAGTGCTTAAATAAACTGGAGGCTTTAACAAAGAAAAATCCAGAAAAGAGCAAGGAACAAACACAAATGTTCCCTGAAATAAACAAGGAAACACTGGAGCTGAATTTTGCTCCGTGGCCTGAGTTCACCTCATCATCATTTCAAGGCAGTTATATTTAGGGGTCTGGTACCCACTGGGTGGCTGGACCCTCCTGCTATGGTACAGAAGGCAGGCTTTCCTCAGAACAGCCCACACTTGCCTTCATAACCATGAGAGGCTGGTGTGCCAAGGCCTGCACACAGATGTTTTGATTCACATTTCTCTGCAGAAACCTCAAGGCCTCCATCCATCGCTACAGTGCTAATTCCATAGATTAATTTTTACCCCCAAATCATAGGTGGAACGTTATCTAGTCTACTTACCCACCCTCCCTAGCTCAGACACTAAATCTGTCAGATGCAAGAAAGACACCAATGAGTAACCATTTTTTTAAAGCTGTGATTCGGAGTCTTTTCCAAATTAATTTTAAGTTCCAAAGCCTAAGTTTTAAGAAAGCCAAAATAAAGAAGTTGCCTTAAAGCAGCTTTACACGTTAGGTAAAGAGCTTGCTCTCTCTCTTCCTCTTGTTTTTTTAAACAAAAATATCATTTCTGAAAGGGCAAAGAGAATTTGCCATGCAAGACTTTTATACCCAGGGGGATTCTTACATTTGTGTTTCTAAACCTTGAAATTGAGAATTTTAATGAAAAAGCAGACAGATGCTTAAGAACAGCATCGCAATCTGGGTCCATGCATTATAGGAGAGAGAGGCGCTTTGTTTGGGGCCAAGAAATAAAAAGAAGTGAACTCCTATTTTGTTCAAGAGCCATCCCCAGCGTCTGACACATCCCTTTACACTCTGTCTGATGCTGACCACTGAATTCTTGGAGGGGAAGCAGGTTGGAAGGCGAAGAAAGGAAAATGGAAACAGGAAAGGAAAAGAAAGGGGGATGGGATACTGCCTGTTTATATAACTCATAAGTAAAAAAAATTCTCAACACAGTATCCATTCCACAGTACGTACCAAGAGTTCTTTCACACGTGAGTTTAAACAATCAATTAAACACTAGGTCAGAAGCACAGCAACCGAGACCGGATTTTTTTAAATGAAGAATTTCATTTAGGTTTGCAATTCTCCTCTATCAAGCAACCACATCTAAGTATGGGGCACAACACAAGAAGACAGACAAAAGATGACCCTTTTCACGCTTTCCCCAAAATAACTCTGGGAGCCTGTTTTCTTATCTTTTCATTTTCATGCATTTTTGTTCAAAAATCTGTGCTAATCTGACTTCAGAGCCCCGAGCTGAAATTTCACATATCCTCCAAGTCAGCCAGTGTTTTAGAATTTGGATTTCTATTGAGGCTGTTCCAATCGCCAATGAGGCCTACGGTAAAATGTGCTTCATGCTGTTCCGTTTGTCTCTCTGCAGACAAATAGAAACTGTGAAATTTAAAGAATGGATGAAAAAAAATCTAAAACAAAGAGGTTAAAAAAATAGGACAAATGTTTTTGCTTTTGTGTCTCCCTGGAGCAATTGTTTGGGGGAGTCTGCATTGACAATAACCATGAGAAGGCCATCTAAAGGCGATGCGCTCACAAGGGGACTCCTTGCCTGCTGCCTTTGGTCTGGGAGAAAAAGTACCTTAGCTCCGTTCTCCAGGAACAAAAGGCCAGGGCCACGGAAGGGGGGAGAGGTTACAGGAGCTTTCACATGGAGCCAAGTGTCAATGCTGGTTCATTTTTCACCCGTCTTAGTTGGAAAGCAGCTCAGGGAACTTCCTAATGACTGCTTTTCCCTCTCTCTCTATTATTTCTAAACCTAAAAGAACAAAACAAGAATTTTTTTTTTTAACCTAAAACCCATCATTCTATTAGAGGAAAGCCTTTGGGGCCTACATAGTCAGATTTTCCTCCTTCCTTTCCTCATCCACCTTTTTTTTTTTTTTTTTTTTGAAGGGGAGTTCCAATTGTAGACCACATGGAAATAAGAGGCACTGGACATGATAATCGTTTTTAGTCACATCAGAATGCCCTTGATATCTACAAAAAGGCAGGAAATGGGGGAAACATACACACACCCCCAACAGGGATAGAAAGTGGTGGTAGGGAGGCTGCGGGGGCAAGGCCTTGAAACATTTTCTTTTTTTCACAGCATGAAGTCCACTAATGCCAGCTTCAGATTTGCAACTGAATCAAAGTCTCAGAGTCGTCATTACAAGGTTTTGGGGGGGGGTATGGAGAAGTGGACAATAAGGATGTATTAAACACATAGACAAGGTGTGGCAGTGGCGAGGGGGGCTGTTACAAAGAGAGGAAGCCAAGATGAATCACTGAGAGCCATGAAAATACCAGGGCAAGTGGATGTCGGAGTGTTTAACCAGATTTGAAGCTGGAAGCATCTTCCCCAGCGGGCAAACCCTAGGATGAGGCAAAGACACGCGACCCTCAGCCTTTGAACCCAGACCTGGTAGCTTAGGAGCGCATTCCTCCTTCCCCAGGCAGCCACAGGCTCCGGCTGGAAGGCAAGGTGGGGGTAGGGATGAGAGGGCCCTGTGAAGAAGCACAATAAACAACTCAAATATGAACGGAAATGACATCAGCAAAGTGAAGGACCTGTTTACCGCAGATCAAAACAAAACAAACTTCCAAACCTTTTGTGTACACAAGATAACTCTATAAAAAGCCTTCCTAAAATGTCACCAGGGTTGACACATCAGCATCCCAACAAGAAAATACATGACAGCTACCATGGGGGGGGTGGATATTGGGATGAGGAAGGGGGCTGAAGGGAAGAATATGAGGGGGGAATAAAACCAGAAGGGGCCAAAACTCAGTGGCTATTGCCCCCTCTGCTGATCCTTAATATTTATTGGTGTGTATAATCTAAAAGCCATGCTCTGTGTTTCACTTAATACAAGGCCAGACAGCGTTGTCTAATGAGGCAGCATTACAATCAGCTTGTAATACTGAATTTTTAATGCTGCCAAGGATTCTGTTACATAATAATATGAAAAACAGAAGCTGAAAGTGGGCTCGCAGGGACAGGACATTCGAGGTTCCAGGCAGGCAGGCGAGCACCACAAGACAGGCTCTGCTCCCCGCCCCTCCGCCCACCCCCACCTTCTGATTTGCAACCAACCCTCTATCCATCCTGATACAGGAGATCAGTGTGGAAACCAAGAGGATTTCTCAGGAAGTCTACACATCTCATTATTATTATTATACTCTCTGATCCAAAGTTATAGTTCAAGAGTTTGAATTCTAGCTTATCTGGAGTTAGAGGTCTAAAATGAAAATTAATTTTGCTGGAAGGGAGGTGCAAAGAGACAAAGAATACAGGGGAGGAGAGGGGGTAGCTTATTTTAAGCAAACCAAGAAATTTGAGGGGAAAAAAATCACAGAGGGAGAAAAATCTGGGTGGGGGGGTTGAAGTCTGCCGACCATATTCACAGCTGCCGCACTCAGTTTACATTGGTGTAATTTAAAAGCATATATATAGCCGCCGTTGCTCCTCTCTGTAATACCCCAAGACTGTAAATCTATAACCACTGCAATGATTTAGTGATTAAAAACATGATAACATATTGTGTAACTGCAAACCACAGAACCCTTGCCAACTCTCCTCTAAGATAAAGGGGAAAAAAAATACAGAAAATGTGTTGCTTGCAGCGATCTTCCTAAACCCAAAAGATTTTAATAAAAGAACCTACACAGTAGACGAATCGGAGAAGGGTGAGTGAATTCTGTGTGAAGCCAGCAAAGGGGGGGAGGCAGCTTTATGTGGGATTCTTTTCCTTGTACTAACAAATTATGACCTAAACATGCCTTTTCTTTTCTCTCGCTCTCTTTTTTTTTTTTTAATAGTTTGTTGTAACTGGAATAACTGGTCTTGTGCACTGTCTTGCATATTCAAAGCTGCTTTGTAATCGGATCTGGAGACCCAACCTTATTTGTCTGAACTCAATAGGGTTTTTTTTTCCTCCCCCTCCTCCCCTGTTTTGTTTTGGATTCCGTATTGTGGGTTTTCTGTTGTTGCTGAGAGCACACGTCTATGCAGGCAGAGGCTCTGGTGCCTTTAAGCTACAGAGCAAACACCTGAAAGGAGGAGGCACAATTTGTAACATGGCAGGAGGAGCCTAAAATATACACACACACAAAAATAAAATCAAAGCAGCTGTAGGGGTTTTGGCCTCTGAGCAGCTGACCTGACCCTGTTCTGTATATTCTTTTATTTCCCCATTGCAGGATTCCTGTACCTTGGGTCAGTTTCGAACTCAATGTGACCCTGAGGAAAAGGAAGGCAGTGAGCCCTGGAAAACTGCTTCATATTTAATGGGGGGTGGGGTGGGGTGGGGGTATAAGAAGTACATATGCATTCAGACTCCCCCCCAAGAAGACACTCACACAGTGTGTACACACACACGCACACACACATACACACACAAGCACACGCACACACACACACAAAATCTGTCTGGACTGCCAGGCCATGGGGCCAGGACCAGGTCAGTCTTCTCAGCCCATACCACTGAGGGCCTGAACTCTCCTTACGGCCCCCCAAAATCTTCAAGCCTGTAACTCTACCCATAAACACACACATACACAGAAGAACACTCCTCCAGAGACTCTATATGTTTAAAAAGTCCACAGATCTGAATCGCCTCCTCTCTGGACCAGAGCAGGGCAGTTTATTCAGAGAAATCAATAGGAAAGAGCATTTGCAAATATTTATATAAGCCCTGTGCGTTTCAGCATTAAGTAATTAAAAACTAAAACCCGAGGAGGGGGAAGGGAGGAGACACACAGACAGAGGAAGGCTGCTGGCCTAGAGTGGGTTTTCCTGCCCACACCTCATCTCCCCAAACCACAATCCTTTCAAAACTGACTCCGTGTACACTTTTTACGAAATCCGCTTCGTGCACCATTTGCAAGACTATTTCAAAATCATCTCCAAATATGGATTCACCTACCACCAAGCTTACAAGACTGACTATAAGTGTCTGTATTTCTCTCTCTCTCTCTCTTACACACACACAGCAATTCTTACTTTTGACACAGTTTCAATCTCTAGTATATACTCCTCTGATATTCCTCTCTCTCATTTACTTGCACCAGTTAAAGAAATCTAAAATTCTAAGATGAGGAGAGGGCCCCCGAACTGGTCATTTAATAAGCAAATTCCCACCCCCAAGTCCCCTGAATACTGCCTACTCCCCTCAACCCATAGGATACCTACACGTTTGAGGCTCAGTACCAGAAACCCCCACAAGTAAACACACTGTTTTTTAAAAAAACTTCAGTAAAACGAAGGAGTTTTCAAATGTGCCACTATGGAGTGGACTTCGCTATGTTGTTCCGGAGGGATGGGCAGTAAATTGTGGTTATTCTGCTTCTAAATCCTCTCTAAGCAGCCGAGCAAGGCAGTGGAGCACCCACGCTGCAGATATTGTAGAAATTTACAGTAAATGTAGGTACACGATTGCAGCACACTGCCCTATTGATTATGCAGATAGTGATCAATCTTCTCCCCTCTGCCACTGCCCAAACCTCTTTCCGAGGACCTCCAAATAAGTTGGTCTGTGACCAGCCATTCTCCCAAAGTAGGGAGAAAAAGTAATTTTTTAAAAACATAATAAATCCTCAATTGTCCTCACACAAAGGGCTCAAGTCTTTTTTTTTAAATTCCAAAGTGAATTTATGTTCAGTAATTTGCATTACAGCCAAGCGATCACCGTATGTCATATGCTTCAAAGGTACTTAACAAACCCCCTTTTAAAAGTCACTATAACTGGAGGCCAGAAAAAGGCAATCAGTCTCCTCCTTCCATACAGTCCTTAGATCAAGTTTCAATAATTGAGACCAATAAAAATAGTCATATTTACCCTACTTCAAAGCAACAAGGGGAAAAAGTTAAGACTGGGTGATTTTTGAAAGCACTTATAATCAAAGAATTTGTCACAGTCGAAGGAATAGCACAACAGTTTACAAAAGTCAGATTCTGAGCAACAGATTAATTCGCAAAGTAAAATACACATATGCATATATTTTCATTTAATAGCTTCACAAGAAGCCTACGAGTACTAAGTCACTGCACCATTTGAACATATATATATATATATATATATAGACTACATAAAATACACTTCGATCTACTCTCCAACAGATATGCAAAAAGATGTCCATTAAAATGCAGAACGTAAAATTCAGGAACATGGGTTTTGCATCGAGGGAAGCCGGGCGAGGGGTGAGAGCGGGGAACCGAACGTAAACAATCCCAGCTTCGCGTGAGCAAAAAAAAAGAAGAAGAAGAAGAAGAAGAAGAAGAAGGGGGGAAAAAAAGGAATCCTCCGATGTCTCTCAACTCAGCTGGGGGAGGAAGGCCGGCCAGGCTAGGTCTGGCCCTGGCCGGCGGCGCAGCCCGGAGCCCCCGGGAGCCCCTAGTGTCCAGGGCAGAGCCCCCTCTGGGCGCTCGCGGCGCTGCCAGTGGGGCAGGGCGGAGAGCGCACAGGTAGACGACCGCGCGGCCGCCTCGCCCCCTCCCGGACCCCTGGGCTCGGGTCCGGGTCCGGCTCCGGCGTCCCCGGCAAGCGGAGCCCCGGCGCGGA
>NW_007017739.1:309418-313682 GCF_000164805.1 Carlito syrichta
GGCGGCGGCGGCTGCAGCGGTCGGAGGGGACGCGCTGGAAGTGGGAGCTGATGAGTGAAAAGAAAAAAAAGTCTTTGGATCTTTATTCTGCTAATTAGTTTCCTGCAAAAAATGGCTGTGATTAATTCAGTGCGCATGTGCTTCATTACCCAGGCACGACGGGAAGGGCTAATTAGCCACCTTCTGGATCAATAAGATTCAGCAAAAAAGAAAAGGGGGAGGTGGAGGGAGGCAGAGGGGAGGAAGGGAGGAAAAAAAAAAAAAAGCCGGGGGAAAGTGATGAGCAGGGCAAGGAGAGCAGGAAGAGAGGATGGGAGAAGAGCCTAGGAAGAGGGAGAGAGGCACCAAAAGTTTATGCATGTATTAAAAACACACACACACGACACACACACACACTCACACACACACTCTCTCTCTTTCTCAAACACACACACACACACACACACACACACACACACACACACACACCGAGAAGTGAAATGCAGAGGATCAACAATGGGAACCTGGCTGAGATTTTTTTTAAAGATTTTTTTTCTCTCCTCCCTTCTGTTTTTTTTCTTTTTCTTTTCTTTCTTGTTCTCCCCCCTCCCCGTCTCTCTCTTTTAATCAAATGCAGCAATGTTTAAATAGGAAAAGAGCATCTTCAAAGAAGGGGGGCAGTAATGGAGTGGGACAGCTTAAAGCAAAGGTTTAAGTGAAAGAGCAGAGACTTAGAATAGAGGCCACTTTAAATTGCAAATCTGAGATTTTTTTTTTTTTTAACTGAAGGAAAATTACCTCCCCCCAAATCAGAGGGCGAATGAAAAGAATATGGAGAAAACTTTAACACGTACCATAGACCAGACCCAAAAAATATATGTTAATTTTGTCCTCTGAAATGAGACGCAATCAATCTTCTCTGGTTCTTTAGAAGGAGAGAGGAAGAGAGGAGTGATGATTAGAAGAAATAAAAGGGAGAAAGTGAATCAGAACTGAAAGAGGGTAACTTTAGGAAAGACAAGAAGAGGAAAAGTTGCACTTGGAAACAAGTCCAACTTTCTACCTTTCTGGACTTAAGAGAAAAGTAAAATCAATTTTCTCGTGTAAAACCTGGAAAGCAGATGTTTTCAAAACACAGGAAGCTATTTTGCCATCAAAAGCAGGGTTGTAATAAAGGCAGTGAAAAATAATTTCAGACTAAGTTCATAAGAAAGAAAGCCAATGTATTTAAATATTGAGGAAAGGTCTAGAGTGTAGAAAGAGGGGGAAATTACATACCCCTTCTCTAATGCCAAAAAAAAAAAAAAAGTCTTACAGCTACCTCCAAGAGTTTGGAGCAGAGTCACGAAGCCAAAGGGCTTGAAATGAGAGGATGGATTTCAGATAAAGACTAGGAGCGGTACATCCCATCAGAGCCCAAAGGGGATCCCTGGAATCAAAGACAGCAGCCAGGGACCCTGCTACTGTACCGATTCCCAGTACATCAAAGCCATCACTTAGGATGGTGCATGGTACCTCCAAAAAGCAAGCAAACAAATGCAGGAAGAACAAGAGTCAGTGTCTCTCTCTCTCTCTCTCTCTCTCTCTCTCTCTCTCTCTCTCTCTCTCTCTCCCCTCTCTCTCCTCTCCCCCTTTCAAATCCTAGCCTCAGCGTCATTGCTCCTGCAATAGATTTTTTAAATGACAAATTGTATTTATGTAAGTTCTAAATATGAACTAGTACCATTGAAATTACAGTGTCTGGAATAAAATAAAATGCAATCTGCACTTTAAGTGATCTGCAAACAAATGTAAAAACAGCATTTATATTTTTGAAGGCATTCTTAGTAAACCCTGTAACATCATGTAGAGAGCTCGCTAAAACTTGTTTTTCTTTGAAAAAAAATGTTTTTGCCCTAGCGTACCAAGAGTATTTATTTGAGAAGGAATTTGGGAATTAATCAGGAAATCTGTTTGATTAGAAAGTAATTCTTCATTTTGAGAGATTTTCCAATGCTCTTAAGAGCATGCAGCTTCTTAGTCAAGACTAGAGGAAGAAAACCGGTTTAGGATTTTGCAGGGTTACCTCATCTAATCCTTCTGAATTCACTCTGGGAATAATGCTATTTTATTTAAGGGGGGAAAAGAAAATACATTTAGAAAAATCGGGGGTTTCCTCTCTCTGAGCCAAATCTGGGTTGCCATTCAAACTTTTCCTGGCTGCTTTTCCATGCGGGACAGCTGATCAATACAGCCAAGTCCAGCCTGGCTTGCCACAGGTTTCACCAGTCAGTGCTTGCTAAACCTTTGTCATTTTCTAAAAATAAAAAAGCTAAAAGTTATTGTAGAAGAAGGGGCTTTTTTTTGTCCCCTGCACAATGTGTCTTTTGTGAGGTTAATGCCATTCTGGGCTCTCGATAGCCCTGGACAATGAGAACTCTCCAGGAGCCGGCAAAGACTCTGGCTTTTTTCTTTCTTGCCTTTTTTTTTTTTTTTTTTTTTAAGGGAAGGATGAAACATTCCTACAGTCCAAACACAACCTCTACTTTGATTAAATAAATATTTATCCATATTGTAGCCATTGTATATTTTTACCTTCAGTTTGTCCGGTTTCTGATTATTATTTTAAAATTTTCATTGGCAACAGTTAATCTTTTTTTTTTCCCTTTCAGTCCAAAGTGCAGGTCAGTGTAAAATGTAGCTGACTGAAGGAAGACTGGTAAATTCTGAATTTTTCCATAATACATCAGGTAAGGAAAATTGTTCCAGACCTTCAGGAATATATTCACCTATTTCTCTGTCTTCGTGAGTCTTCATAAATCTGTTAGTTTATTTTTTTTAAGATGTAGCAGAATTAAATTTCTCCTTGTAGATCTTGAAAAGTCACTTAAATACTATGTATTTATTTTCTTTTAAAATGTAAATAGTGCTAGAAGTGAACTTGTAGCTTGTTTCTTACATAAAACTGGTACGGAGGAAGTCAGTATTTCCATTGGTATAAGCTATTTGGAGGAAATTCTGGATATAAATGTATTTCATGTTGCAATATAGGAAAATGTCAGCTTAATCTGGTAAATACTTATGCTAATTTTACTGAGTGAATTCGTTATAAGGAGGAGAGGTACCAAGCTTGTATGATTGAATAATGCTTAGGCGATAATCCAGCATCTATATGGATTATTTTGCGTACAAAATGAAAAAAAGGAAACAAGAAATTCAGACTCTAAATCCTTCATTTAGCTGGCAAGAGGGCAGAAAATTTTAGACCAACTTGTTTTTAAGACATTTACATTAGGGAGGGAAAGTGGAACGTAGGGTAAATATTGCATGGATGTGTACATTTCTCTGCCTCTCCCGCAGATGAATGGATATACATATATATATAAACACCAAAATATATGCATAAAAGAGTGCATAAATATACAATTGAATGGCTTCAGATGTCTTTGCATCTGTATGTGCGCGTGAGACTATATGTGCACGCAAATGTACAAGGTGTACTTAAATGCAGGTGCTGTACAAAAGCTGTGTGAGGGCTCGCTCGCTGGGGGGTTGTGCTTCCAGATCTGTTTGAAGCCACTTCTTTGCAAATATAACATAGAGATGTCGGTTTAATGATGAAGATGTGAATGGTGAATTTAAGGAAGTATCTGCTCCCCTGCAATTCTCGGAATATGGGGTTGCAATGTGAGCATCTGTGATTTGGTCCAAGGGCTAAAGATGCGATGGGCCAGTCTTAAGGGAGAAAGAGGATGAATGGGGACTTAGGAGATCTCACTTCGGAAGAACCCAGCTCTGGGCCCTGGGTTTGCTTCTGCAGGGGACTGGGGACACAGACACACACACAGAGACACACACACACACACACAAAAGGAAGGGGAAGAAAAAAGAAAAGCCGGTGTGGAGGCAGGAGAGGTTGAAAGGATGCCTC
Source organism: Carlito syrichta (assembly GCF_000164805.1). Lineage (NCBI taxonomy): Eukaryota > Metazoa > Chordata > Mammalia > Primates > Tarsiidae > Carlito > Carlito syrichta. The sequence goes on from NW_007017739.1 coordinate 313,308, forward strand.
TCCGCACAACTCCAGAGCTAAATCTAAGAGGAGGGTTGGAGGCTGAAGAATGTGCGGGTGCCTTTCTGAGTGTGTATTGTTATTCTAAGTCTATTGTATGTACGTGTTGCAGTCCTTTCATTTGCCACGACAACATATGGATTCCATAAATGCAGACATGCCGAAGTGCATCTGTCTGGGTAGTTAACACGATCCAAACATCCCTCCTCGTTCCGCTAACTCGGGCTCTTCCCCCGGCTCCCCGGCGGCGCTCGGGGGCGGCCGGCCCGTGCCCCAGGCTCGCAGCGCCCGGCGGTCTCGCCCTTTTGTGGTCTCCGCACGGGATCCGAGGGGCCGCGCGGAGGAGGCGGGCTGCTCGCAGCGTCGGGGTCACGG
>NW_007017739.1:313702-315756 GCF_000164805.1 Carlito syrichta
GCCGCCGCCGGCGGCCTCTGCGCGCGCGGGGAGGAAAGGGTTAAGCTGCCCGAGCCCGGGAAGGGGCCGCGCTCATCCTGGAGCGAGGTGCAGCCACCGGCAGCTGTGATTTAGGGGTCAAGTCCGAGATCACCTTTCTCCTGCCTCTGGAAATGGCAGCAGATGAGGTAGGGCGGGGGCAACTGGAGAGCCGCCGCCAGACGCAGCACGTGGCGCTCCATCCCTGCGACCCCCCAGCGTCCCAGCCCGCCCCTGACCCCCAGACAGATCGGACAGTTCCCTGTTTCTCCTGGGGACGCGGGGTGCGGTTCCTCAGAGCGTCCCTAACTGCCCTATCCATGGCCCTGCCCTACGGTTAAACCACTGTGCCCCCAGCCTCAACCTCCACACCAGAAAGTTTGCGTCAGGGAGTGAGCCAGGGTCTGTGTTTAAACAACAAACAAAAACAAAACTGCTCCCCGTTGGTGAAAAACAGGGGTGCCCCTTGAAGAATGGGGGAGTTTGGATGCTGGCGTCAAGACTGACATCATGCTCCCCGCAGTCTTGAGTGGATGTACACAGTGGTGCCCATTACTTGCAGCTTCTCGCTTTGTGCCTCCCTTCTCGGTCAAGAGCTTTCTCTTTCTCCCGTCCCCCCTCCCCCCGCAGCCTGGAGAATACTTTTGTCAAAATATTTTTCACGCCTGAAAGATAACCCAAAAACCAAACTCAGATTTGTTTCTGAGGCGGTTCACTGGAAAAGAGCAAAGTGTCCAAAGTCCCCCTTTGTCTTGGCTCAGCGTCAGGCCCGGCCAGGTCGTGGGTCTCGGCGCCCAGGTGATGTTCTGGGGGCTGTGGGGACGCGCACCGTGCCCATAGAAGGGGCTTTTTAACTGAGAACGAGCTTCCCAAATCCACCCCCACGAGGCTGGGCGTTTAGGACAGCGATCGCTCTTTGAGAAGTTGCTCCAAGAAAAAGGAGTTTTGGGTGGGAAAAGAACTGGCTCCCAAAGACAGAGAAAAAGAACTAGAGCCCTGGGGGGACAGGAGGCAGGTGGGGGGTGCGGAGTGGATTTGAGCGAGGGGGTCCCGGGACAGGGCATGAGGGGCGTGTGGGGCGCGGCAGGAAAGGCTCCGCGACGCGCTTCCCTGGTGCTTCCTTCGGCTACCAGGGTGAGGGTGAGTCACCCCTATTTTAGCTTCTCCTTCCAGGACCAAGAGCAGACCAGCTGGTCCAGAAGGCAGCTGAGGTCTGTCTTCTCAGCCCGGCCGCCCCTAACCCAGCCAGAGCCTCCAAACCGCGGAAATCAAACCAAATTGGCCGCTCGAATATAGAGAGGTTTCATCCCTGGGGCAGGGGGGAGGGAACAAGGCTTTTTTTTTTCCCTCTCTCTCTCTCCTTTTGAACTCCCGATTCAAAAGAGACCACAACCTACTCTTGAGTGTCATCCCCAGTACATGGATTGTGGGTATGTTTCATTCTTTCTTTTTTTCCTGTTTCTCAGAAGTAAAACCTTTAAAGAATTAGCCCCAAACTTGGAGCGCCCGGGTCCTTGAAAGAGTTCCCAATGATAAAGCCTGCCCTTCATTTCGAATACATGGCGCATTGTGAAAATGCTGGGCAATTAGTCAGTTCCAGGGTTTGAGTCAGATTCCCAGTTTCCTCGGCTCTTTTGCAATGGAAATCTGAAATCCAACCTTGGGGCAGGGGGCGCGGAGCCAGTGGCTCTCTCCGGGGTTCCACGACGTCTGCGCCACCGGCGAGCGCTGTCTTCCCTTTTGGTGACCTGGTGCTAGAAGTTTGCACCACGTCTACAGCCTGGGGCGGGTGAAGAAGAGAGAGAACTAACCTCATCACAACGCAACAAAGTGAACAACTCGGGGGCAGGGTACCCTTGGTCGGGTTACGTTCGCTTTGGGGATTTCCGAAGGCAGAACTTGGAGGAATGGTCCGAGGCTTCTTGCTTGGCAGCTGGAGGCAAGAAAAATAGGGAGCCATGCGAAGCGCGGGCAGTGGGCTTGGGAGCAGGGCTGTGAGTGGGCCACTGAGCCCCGGCTCCCAGGCGCACTTCGCC
>NW_007017739.1:315776-317746 GCF_000164805.1 Carlito syrichta
TGTACATATTCTGAAGAACCGTGAATTTTTTTTTTTTTTTTTTTGAGAAATACCTTGCGCCATAATATTTCTGATTTAAGGGGCGAGGGAAATCTTTGAAGTGAAGGGAATCAGTGGGGGACGAACTAGCTTTTCCTGATTTTTTGTGCCTCTCCTCAAAGCCAGTAATGGGATTTGAAATGAGAGATTCCCAGTCCTCGTCCTCCCTCCCATCCTATTTCACTTCTCTTCGCCCCAGAAAGCGTCTGCGGTAACCGACTGCACGTCTAAGGAGACGGTTTAAAGAGAAACAAGATTTAGGGAGCGCATCAACTTGCTCTTTCTCAAATAAAGTTGGAAAAAAAAAATTCCAAGGACAATTTAAGCAACAAACGACATCGAACAGATATTTTTCCAAAGCAAAAATTTTCCGATTCGTTTGTTTCCCATTCTCATAAATATAGAAAAAGGAGAATCCGATCTTCCCGCGCGCGGATGGCACGAAATGTGGGGCCAGCGCTTGGTGCAGACGGGTGGGCAGAGGGCAGGGCGCGGCCCCGCGGGCCGGGAGGCGTTCGGTGCGCACCTGGCCTGGGGCGCCCCGGCTGAGGTTGCGGCTAGCCGGGCTCCCCGTCGGGTGGCCTGAGGGCCCAGCCTGTGTCTAGGCTGCGGACAGGGCACTGGCCCCCTGTGGACTCGGGGCGCGCCCTAGCAGCCGCCTCCTTGTTTAATTCCAGAACTCAGCGGGGCAGCGGGGACATTAGACGCCAGTCTCCTCTGACCCAGGCGTGAGACGCACCCTTCTCGCGTCTGCTCTTCGGTCCCTCTGGGCTGGTGTTGTAGAAACAAGGCGCCGTCCCTCGTCCCCAAGAACCGTGTCCTGGCGAATCCCGACAGTTTCCCCGAGATACTGATCCCAGTTCACGGGGCCAGTGCGCGCGTCCCTAATGTCTGGCACACCCAGCCCCATTTCGGGACCCTTTTTTCCCTGCTGGCTCGGGGCTCCCTGGAGGAAGCCCGGGCGCTCCGGCCCCTGGAGACACCGGCTGGGGCGCTGAGGCCAGCGCAGGGCCGCCGCACTGGGACCCGGGCGCCACTCGCAGGTGCGCGCGGGGCATGGCCTGGCGGCCCCTCGGCTGGGCGGGGAAACGGGCCCGGGCGGAGCAATTCGATCACCCCACTACGCCCCTGCGGACGCCCAGAAAAACCACCAGGCCCGGGGCCCCGCCCCAGCAGCGGCCTGGGAAGCCGTGGGCGAGGCGGCGGGCGCGCCACGCGCCCGGGACCCGCGCCGCCCAGGACGCCGCACCCCAACTCCGCACCCGGGGTCGTTCGTCGTCTGATTCCCTTTCCGCCACCCTGGCTGGGTTCCCCAGCCTCTTTCAGGCCATAGATGCCCCACCCCCGCCCCACGGGGCGCCGAGATGGGGGCCTAGGACCCGACTGCTGAGGTACCCCGGACCCGAGTCCCAGGCAGCCCTTTCCGGCCGAGGCCTGGGGAAGGAAGGCGGTTCTGCACCCTCAGCCCCAGGCGCAGAGCTGGGAGCGGGGAACCCCCGGGCCCCTGCTCGCCACTGAGGCCGGCCAAGAAGGCGGGAGAGGGTGTGTGGAGTTCGCGAGGGCCGACTGGAGGGGTGACTGTTGTCTGCGTGTTTGGTGCTGCACGTCGCCCTCCCTCACTGTGTCTGGGAAGAAAAAGGAAAGCGGGTGGACTTGTGCCGACCCCTCTTTCCGCAGTCTGGGAACGCTGCAGCAGGAAGAACTGCTCATAACGACACTTAAGCCCCGACACTTGAATGCTAAAGGTTAAACTTACAGTCTTCAGGGAAGGGCTTCCTGCCAACTGGAACAGCGGTGCGCGCGGCCACCGGCGCTCCCCGCCCCTTGCCCGGCCCCTCCAGGTGCAGCCAGCGTCGCCGGCTATGGACGTGTGTGTGCTTCAGCGAGAGGAGCCCCTGGGTGCTGGCTCTTCCCCGCCCCCCACCTTCAGG
>NW_007017739.1:317791-322480 GCF_000164805.1 Carlito syrichta
CCGTTATTTTCCCCGTGGCTGTTTGTCCCTCGGTTTGCCCTTGGGATCCCTATGGGTTCCACCTAGTTCCTGCTGAAGTGTTGGAGTAGACCCTCCTTTGCAGCAAAGATGCAGGATTCACACAGGTGGACACTTTGGGAGAAACCACATTCGTCCCTTGTCCCTTTTCTCTGGGCACTCGGTGGCCCCTGCAGATTGGCGCAGATAATACCAAAGCAAATATGTTGAACCTAGTGCCCAGTCTCGGAGGAGTCTACAGCAAGGCCCTGGCTGTAAAGGGACACTTGGGGGCCAGGTTTTCAGGTGGAAAGTTTCCTCAAAGGGAATAGCTGTGGCGGTCTCTATCTGAGGACCCTGCACTGAGAGCCTGGGAACAAGAGTGCCTCTTCCCTTTCCCTCCTGACAGCCCCTCCCCCAACACACACACAAACCAAATGGTGGTGAGATTCGATGCAGCACCCTTAAAAAGGATATTCCAGTAGAAGATAGGTGGAATAGCAACAGGAATGGAGATTAGCTGCCAGGAGCCAGGCAGGCTGACCATTTTCTCTTCCTCCCTCCCCCATGGTAGGAGCACCTACCGTGTGTTAGCTCCCTCCCAGGTATGTTACATGCATGTCAATTCTCCCAGCCACTCAAGGAGATGGTACTATAAGTCCAATCTTATCGATGAGGAATACTAGACTCAGAGAGGTCAAGTCACTTCCTTAAGGTCACACAGCTATTAAGTGGCTCAGGTTGAATTTGAACCCAGGTCTGTCAGGCTTTAAAGCTATTTCTTTTATACCAGCTGCCTCTTGTCAAGGTCAGGAGAACCAGGGGACCCAAGGGAAGATAAAAAATAGGTGTGCCTTTCAGACGGGCTAAGGGGAGGGAAAATAGAAAACTATTTTGGGGCGGGTTCTCTGACTTTATGTAGATGTGGGGCGAGATTCAAGGCTAAGAGACAAGTCACTGATGGGCATAGTGGATGTTCACTAAAGGGAAAAAGACAGAAAGGACAATGAAATATAAGGACATAAACAAAACCCTAGGATGACAGCAACATAAAATAACCTGTGAAACAATTGCCCAGTGTAACCCTGGGTTTGGGGCTGGGCATACCAGGGGAAGTTCACACCAGGCCTTTTTGTTTTCCTTTGTAAATTTTCTTACTGTGTCTGAAGCTCAGACAAGTTCCTTACTTCTGTGAGTCAGCAGGGCTAACAGGAAGGGATGATCAGATGACCAATTGCTCATGAAAAAATGTTTAGAAATCCAGTAAACTGGGAATAAGAGAGGGCAGACATATTCAGTGGCAGGCCCCTCAGTGGGTCTCCAGGTCACTATAGTGCTGGTCTTGCAGGCCCTAGGATAGGGGAGGGAGGGTACGTGTGGCATCAGGTCTTCGGGCCCCCTTGGAACAAAGATGCCTGAGGTATGGCCATGGAGGTGTCACTCCACTCCGGCCTCCATGTATGCAGCAGGCACGAACCCACTCCTTGGGGTGGTTCTGTGGCGTGGGCTGACCTCTCCCCACCGTGTGTAGCTGGGTTGCCTCTGATGGATGCCACACAAGCACGAGTGTGTAACTGGGCAGGACCGGCCAGGCCCACACGGAGGGCTTGCTGAAAGCCTTGTTAAGGAAGTACTTCTGACTAGGCAATCCAATGACATAATGCTGCAAAAATAACTCTGGGCTGGGAGTCCTGTCAGAGTGACGTATTTTGTTAACAGAGAGGGGTATCAAATATCTATCTTTTAACCCAAGGTCTGGAAGTTCACTTGTGTGCACTGATTGGACCCCCACCTCCTCCTCTCTAAGGGACACTAAAGGGGGTGGAGGGTGGGGTTGCAGCAACAATACAGTTTTTTTCCCTCCTTTTTTCCCCCAGATGTCCTAAAGCCAGTAGATCAATTGAGCTATATTCTGCTAGCTCATACGTCCGTCCATCTACAGAGACACATACACTCAAATTCATCTTGTGATGTTCCCTGCTATAAACTGATCAGGGAAGGTTGAGGGAAAGAAATGAGAGAGAATAAGAAATGAGAAAAAAAACGGGTGAAAGGGGGTTTTGTTTTATTTTATGTTTTTGGTAAGGGGAAGCAGAGAGCAGTGACTAGATTAGACTAGGCCTCCTGGCTTCCCGCTAGGGTGACCAACTGGTCCCAGTCTGCCTGGGATTGTCCCCTATTTAAAATGCATCCCAGGAACCTTCTGGATCTTGAGAAACTGAGGCAATTGGTCATTCTACCTCCCACAGGCTTTGGCCAAATTTCCACAAGGACAGAAAATATGACCAAAGTGAGGTATAACCTGTTAATCCAAAATTACTCGAAGAATGACCTCAATGAGATATTTCATCATAGATGGAAAGGGCTTTCCAGGAATTTGAAGGAAAAAAAAAAAAGGCAAACACTTCTCCCTCCCGCCATTTTAGACACTAGAGCTTTCCAGGTGGAAAAATCATCTGCTTCATCCACTTTGCTTTTCAGGTAAAGTTTCTGAGGTGCCTTCCCAATGTTAAATACCCTGAACTCCTGCCATATTTTGCTCGGGGACCCTTTTATATCATTTTTAAAGAACTCTGCTTGAAAGCCAGTGTGTGTGTGTGTGTGTGTGTGTGTGTGTGTGTGTGTGTGCGCGTGTGTGACAACCTCGTCTTTTTTGTGGGGTCTCAGTTCCTCCCTGCGGCACCACTGTCACATACTGAACTGTATCAAACTCCTTCGATGTACTCTCGTTGAATCTGTTAGCATTTTCTGTTTCCTAATGTCGATAATTACAGCATCTGATCCTTTCCTTCTACACTGTGGCCTTCCAATCCATCCTTAATCTGGATCCAGCTGAACCCCTTCGGAAGAAGACTGGAGGATAAGCAGTCCCTGGCCCACGACAAGCATGTCAGCTGTAGACTTCATTTCATCCCCACCTCGATTCTTTCCCAAATCAAAATGTCTTTAAACTCCTTGGGCTAATTATGAAAGCGAATCGCTTTCCTTCCCCGAACCGTATTCCTCGGCTTGTAAAAATGCGATTCTGCTCGGAGACCACCTTGCCGCAGACAGGAAAACCTGAGGGTGGAGGAGGCAGCAGAGAGGAAAGGGTGCCGCGGGATCGCCTCCGCCCTCCCCCAGCAGGCGCTGCCTTTATGGAGTCTATTTCCAGTCTGTTTACCTGGCAGGGGCCACGTGACCAATCCAGAAGGAAATGCTGACATCATTGTCTCTCTCTCCCACATGTGCGCCTTCCTCCCACCCTCCCGCCCTGCTTGCATTCCGGTATCCATCCTCTCAGCCTCTCTCCCGCGCCGGCCTCCTCCCCCAACTTACGCCTTCCGCCACTTATTTCTCTGTCTTTCTCAAGTCACACTTTCCTTTGTTTTCTTTCCTCCTTGCGGACTGGCTGCTAGACCTTCTCGCATGTGCACGCACGCACCCGTCTGGGTGCCCATTTCCTTTTCCTTCTCCCTTTCTTCCTCTTTCAGATCTGTGGCCATGGAATCCTCACTCTTTTAAAAACACACTTCCTCTTTCTCTCTAGATTTCTACTCCTCCCCTCCCCCACGCCCCCCTCCCCCCCATAAAAGTCTGGAAGACCTAGAAAACCTTCCAGGCCAAGGGTGGGGGCAGGGCAAAGCGAGGCTGCTCGTTCCGGGCACTCAATTTCCTGCTCCAGTGGGCTTCAAGATTTAGGTGCTGGGGGTTTGGGCAAACCTGTCTTATTTATTTCTTTATGTTCAGCCTTTTCTCTTCCAGTCTCCGTTCCACATTTTCATTGCAGCTGCCCACCAGGGTGCCCTCCCTTCCCCAAGGCCAGACCATAGATCCCAGCAGCTCCTGGCCTTGTGCAAGGGAACATGTGCAACGCGCTCCGGGCCTTTCTCCGTTGCTGCTGCTGCTCCTTCTGGGAGGGTCCGAGAAGGCTGCTCAGCATCCTCCCAGCCTGGGACCCGGGGAGCTGGGAAAACCAAGAGGCAGAGAGGAGGGGCGGTGGTCAGCCAGGTGTCTCCTGCCTCTTCAAAGGGCTATTTATAGGAGGAACCAGGCAGAAGGGCTCTGGGGTTCAGCTGCTCCCGGAGAGCTTTCTTGGTTCACGTGGGCGCAGAGCCAAAGCATGCAGTTTGGAGGAAATGTTTAATAAAGACATGGGAGCCTCAAACTGTTTATTTATTCTCACAGAAAGGTGGAGATGTGGTGTGTCTGGAAACCGCTTTGAAAGCGGGGCAGCAAGGTAGTGAGGCTTGGGGCGGGGGTGAAATCCCTGGGAATCAAAGGGAACACATCTCCTGGGGAGGGGGCAGAAGGCACATCCTGACCGTCCTGTTGTGCCACCTCCCACCCATGCTGTTACTGGTGGGCTTATGCTAACCTTTTAGTTTGGGAGCTGGAGGTGAAGGGAGATGTGGGAAGGTTGCACATGATTGAGATTATTAAGTAATCGTTACTTAGGGGTGAACTCAAGCCCCAGCACCTGTGAAGGTGGGACTCTACAAGGAGGGTATAAATACTTGAACAGGCATGTTTACCACTGGGCTAACAATAAAAGTAGTGTTGGAGAGTGTCATAGAAAATCTGAAATACAGCATCCTGTCAGAAGACTCTACTAAGGTCTAGAAATGGGACTTTCAACATTAAAATAGTACTGGTCCTCAGTGTTTGGGTTCATTACTTTTTTTTTTTTTTTTTTGAGTTGGAGTCTCACTC
>NW_007017739.1:322755-366348 GCF_000164805.1 Carlito syrichta
CGAGGTCTTGCTGCCCAGGTGGGTCTCGAACCCGTGGGCCCAGGGAATCCACTCACCTCAGCCTCCCAAAGGCGCGGGATTACAGGCTGAGCCACCGAGCCTGGCTCATTCCTATTTCTTAAGACACACTCCAGTACTGTGCACGTTGAAAGAGACCTGGCAGGCTGAGCTCGGTGGCTCGACCTGTAATCTCAGCACTTTGGGAGGCTGCGGTGAGTGGATTGCCTGAGTCCACGGTTGAGACCAGCCTGGGCAACTTGGCAAGACCTCATCTTTACAATAAATAAAAAATTAGCCGGACGTGGTAGCATGCATCTGTAGTTCCAGCTACTTAGAAGGCTGAGGCAGAAGAATTGCGGAGCCCAGCAGGTTGTCGCTGGGATGGCAGTAAGTGTGCCATTGTACTCCAGCCTGGGCAACAGAGTGAGATTCCAACTCAAAAAAAAAAAAAAAAAAAAAGAGAGACCTGGCAACCACTCCAGAGGGAATTCAGCTCAGGTATTATGAGGTTACCTTCTGGAGACCTATTCACTTAGCAAAGCACAAAGCTTGAGGGTGGGGGTGGAGGGCCTGGTCAAGGAGGCCATTCATAATATGTCTCTACAGGATCTAAGCTCTTCAGACATGCTGGAAAACTAGAACTTTCTACAGGCTTTATATAGTTTGTGCAAGTTCTAATTTTAAACTTCTAAATGCATGGTCCAACGACTTGCTGTTTTGAGTTATCCGTGAAATGATTTTTGTGGCTTTTAAACCCAAATAAAAGTAGTGTTGGAGAGTGTCAAATAAAACCAGAAGGGTTCTAGGTCTTTTATTGTGGCATCTTTCAACTTTGGAGGAATCTGGAAAATAATATGTAGGAAGTTCTTTTTTCATCCTTAAGTCTAACTCAAGCTTTAGGTTCACCTCCTATGTGGACCCTGTCTTAGGCCTATGTTGGAGGTGACCTTACCCAGCTTCTCATATTCAGCTCTATGAGCAGGTTTATAACTATACAGGAACCAAAATAATATCAGCAAGATCCATTTTTCACTACTCAATGCCTGTGATGATGTGGAAATGCACATGCATTTATGAGTAGATTTGCATTCATGTTATGGGCAACCCCGCCTGCTTCCTCGGGGACAGGCACCATATGGAGTATACACTGTACACATCTCATGAATGCCCACCGTGCTAATTGGTCCTCAGCGATGTGCCTATGGTGAAGAGGAGAATAATGAGAATGATAATGACAATGATGACGACAATGATGACGACACTGAATTACAAATGATGACTCCAGCTTGAAGATAGTTCTGGGCATAGAGATATGCTTAACAAAGACAGAATGAATGAACGAATAAATAAAGTGTAGGACTTCTATTGAGACACTGAGTGTTTCTGTGAGATCTGGTTCTTTTTTTTAAGCATAATTACTCTATTATTACTCATTTAAAAGAAACATCTCAACTGCTGAGTCTGTGGGCTGGGCTAGAATAACATAGCAAAAATACAATCGCTTTTCATGGTTGGCATATTTTTTTAAAAAATATGATTTAGCTACCTAAGACTTCTTTCTCAGGGCAAAAGGCCACATCAGAGGGCTAGATTCACCTTATAGTCAAAGCACTAAAAGAGGACAGGTTTAGTAGCATGTACCTATAGTCCCAGCTATTTAGGAGGCTGAAATAGGAGGATACCTGAGTCCGGGAGTTTGAGACTGCAGTAAGCTACAATCACACCACTGCACTCCAGCCTGGGTGACAGAGCAAGACCTTGTCTTAACAAAAACAAAGCTGGACACGGTGGCTCATATCTGTAATCCCAGCACTTTGGGAGGCCGAAGTGAGAGGATTGCCTGAGCCCAGGGTTTCAAGACCAGCCTGGGCAATTTGGCAAGACCTTGTTTCAGCAAATCAGAAGATTAACTGGACATGGTGGTGTGTGCCTGTAGTTCCAGCTGCTTGGAAGGCTGAGACAGAAGGATCACCTGAGCCCAGCAGGTCAAAGCTGTGGTGGCTGTGACCATGCCACTGCACTGCCGCCTGGGTGACAGAGTGAGACTCTAGACTCCAACTCACAACAACACACACACACACACACACACACACACACACACACACACACACACACACAAAACCAGGCATGGTAGCTCATGCCAGTAATCCCAGCACTTTGGGAGGCAGAAGCAAGAGGGTTGCCTGAGCTTATAGTTTCGAGACCAGCCTGGGCAACATGGCAAGACCTTCTCTCCACAATTAGTAAAACAAATTAGCCAGGCATGGTGGTGCATGCCTGTAGTTCCAGCTCCTTGGAAGGCTGAAGCAGAAGGTTCATCTGAGCCCAGTAGGTTGAGGCTGCAGTGGCTGTGAGCATGCGACTGCACTCCAGTCTGGATGACAGAGTGAGACTTTGACTCAAAAAACAAACAAACTGGGGCTAGGCATGGTGGCTCATGCCTGTAATCCCAGCACTTTGGAAGGCCTGTGCTGGAGGCTTGTTTGAGGCCAGGAATTTGAGACCAGCCTGGGAAGCATAGCGAGACCCTGTCTCTACCAAAATAATAATAATAATAATAATAATAATAAATAATAACAATAAAATTTTAAAGCCCAAAACCAAGAACTGAAAACCAGAGACGAATGTATCTTGTGATAATATATAAAATATAAGTAAACAAATTAAAAAACATATAGAAAAGTAAATAAATATGAGAAAAAACTGGAAGACTCAAGGTCTTTTCTTAATAAAAATAAAACGAAACTTGGAAAGTGGAATGATCCCCAAAGGTTTGGGTTCTAGTCCCACATCCGCCACTAAGAGCTGGATGGCTCCAACACATCACTTAATCCTCACAGTGTTTGTTCTCCTTGCAAAATGGAGATAACAGTATACACCCCATAGGCTTGTTTGAGAATTAAATGAGATAGCAGACATAAAGTGTCTAGCACAATGCCTGGCACGTGGCGGGTGTTCAATCCATGGTAGAAATGATCAACAATATCCTGATACTACTTACCTGTCAGCACTGCAGGGTTGGAGTGTGAAGACCAAGTAGTTGTGAAAGTGATACATAAACAAAAGGGACCTAAGCAAATCTAAGACGTGCTTTTAAGGTATTGTTGGGTACTGGGTTAAATCTGTTTTAGTACTGGAAAATGGGACAATGAGATAAAGATATATGATCAAGGACAAACTTTCTCCATACACAGGTATATGATATACCTAATTCCAGCCATAAAGTTGTTGAAATACGAGGAATGCAAGTGCCTGAAAGACTTCCTCAGGGGGGTGTTGTGAAGATTAATAGTTTAAAATGATGTAACAGTTATTAAGGTGCTTGGATTCCCCTGAGCAGAGGGGTATGTAAATCCAAGGAATAATCATAAAAGTAATATCATCACCATTTCTCGCAACTGACTCTTTCCTAGGCTGGAATAGAATTTCCAGAAGTAGCTTTCTCTTTTAGAATTACAGAATATGACAGATTTATTTCCACACATCTCACTTGCTTTCAGAGTGATTGTTTCCTCTGATTCCCGCCGCCTCCAGCCCCCCACTTTGGTGATAGAGAAGCCTGGGAACCAATCCTGTCAGGAAGTTCTTGGGGAATTTCCAGAAAGATGTGCAAACAGAGTGTATGAATGGCTGTGAACAGTCAGCATTTACTCTATTTTACAAAGAATATATATTCATAATTGATCTTCTGAACACATCTGAATAATCCAAACCATGAATGACAAATATGTCAGATACATTCATCAGGACTCAGAGAAGCCTCTGGGGGAATTCACCATCATTTCTTCCTCCTAAAGCAGGTCAGGTAACTTTTTCCCTCTGTCATGATTCTCAAAAAGGAAATGCTATTACCCAGACCCCAGGATGGGAGCTCAATTACCTTCCAGACATCTAATGCCAATCCCCAAATTTTTTGAATGTATCGACCAAGATGTTGGATGGAGCAGGTTCAAGCATCTTGCTAAATAAAATATAGATTATATTGATCATTTCCCTCAATCTACTAAAATCTTGTTACTCTTTCATGGATGGAAATAAATCAGTTTGACAGGACTTGTCCTGTCAAGTGATATAAGTTCCCAACATAGTATTCACCACAGATTATTCTAGAAATGATTTGGCAATCTTTTTTTTCCAGGTAGAGTTCCAGCTTGGGGCATTACGCACTTCCTTTTTCTTTTTTAAAAATAGAGGCATTAATCCTGCTCTCTTTCTGTCTTTCCAAGTTCTTAAAATTGAAGTGACTCTCCCATAATTTTAGCCAATAATAACAGATTCCCTTATAAACAACTTTACCCTGCAAAAAATCTACCTAAAAAAAGTTGGGGGGGGGGCAGGCATGGTGGCTCATGCCTGTAATCCCAGCACTTTGGGAGGCAAAGGTGAGGGAACTGCCTAAGCCTACAGGTTTGAGACTAGCCTGGGCAACATGGCAAGACATAATTTCTACAATAAATCAAGAAAATTAGCCTGGCTTGGTGGTGCATGCCTGTTGTTCCAGCTACATGGAAGGCTGAAGCAGAAGGATTGCCTGAGCCCAGCAGGTCAAGGCTGCACTCCAGCCTGGGTGACAGAGTGAGACTCTGACTCAAAAAAAAAAAAAGAAAAAGAAAAAGAAAAAAAGAAGATATTTCTACTAGTGTTTAAGGAATGCTTGAGTTGATCATGCAAAAACAATGGGGAAGCAAATGGTCAAGGCATATGACCTCTACTCCAACAAGCCTATTTCCAGATCTTTCCCATGGATTTAGTTATTATCTGAAGAGACTGCTGAAATAAATGGGTTCAAGGCCAAAGACAGGCATAGTGATTTTCGGATTCTGTCAATTTTGTAAATCTCATGTAGTTCAAAGCCATTATTTTCTATAAACACATTGAAAATCCACTAGGCAGTACATAAGAAAAAATGGGGGAAAATGGATGAAAAACCTCATATCTTATACTAAACATAAGTTACTACAGCCATAGGTTCTTCTCACTTCCTAGAATCTCAGGGTTTAATTAAAAAAAACAACAACAAAAAAAACATTTCCAGAATACATAGAGACAAACTCAAAGTCAGGAAAGCCCCAGCTCTGTGAAGTCCAAGATGGGAGAACAAAGGCAACATCCTTGAAATGAAATTCAGGTATCTTGGGTACTTCTGGGTATCTCTAGGGTTTGGGGTTTCCAAGTTTAATTAAGATAGCTGCTTTTTTAAAGGCTCTGAAAGCAGAAAACCCATACTGCCCTTGACAGGTCGCAGCTTGGTATTTACCAATCTTGGGAGCCTGAAATTTAAATTCCTTTATTCTTTTTCTTTGGCCCACCATGTCAATTCCCAGTCCAGGTTGCCCTCCAGTCACCTGCCTCTGGATTGCTTAATACTCCTGGGATTCTGAGGAATGTGAACTGACTGTACCCTAAACCAAGCCCTACAAAGCAGTAGCTGATCATGGATGGTTGCTGGTTCCTCCACAGATTCCCCCAACCTGCTACTCCACACTCTTCCACACTCCTCAAGCCCCCACCAACCTCACCAACATTTTCCTAACTCTAGCCAAAGATTTCAACCCTTTGTTTCTTGAAGCCATGATTGGAATGAGCTTCATAACTTGCCCATCTCATTACCTTAAGGTACCTTGTCTCTTTTTCTCTAGGAAATGTCTTTGTAGGGCCTGGCGCAGTGGCTTACACCTATAAGCCCAGCACTTTGGGAGGCTGAGGTGAGAGGATTGCCTGAGCCCACGGGTTCGAGACCAGCCTGAGCAAGTTGGCAAGACTTCATCTCAACAATAAATAAATTTTTTAAAATAGCCAGGCATGGTGGTGCATGCATGTAGTTCCAGCTACTTGGAAGGTTGAGGCAAAAGGATCACCTGAGCTCAGCAGGTCAAGGCTGCGGTGGCTGTGAGCATGTCACTGGACTCCAACCTGGGTGACAAAGTAAGACTCCAACTCAGGAAAAAAAAAAAGAAAGAAAGAAATGTCTTTGAATCCTCAACTATTACCTCCTTTCCCCTATTCTGCTTCGGTTCTACTGTAAATCTTTCCTGGTCTCCAGAGTCCAACTCTTCCAGTAGCTCCAATCCCCTGCTCCTTCACTTTTTCTATTTTTGTGTCGGAGTCTCATTCTGCTGCCCAGGCTGGAGTGCAGTGGTGTGATCATGGCTCACTGCAGTCTCAACCTCCTGGGCTCAGGTGATCCTCTCACCTCAGCCCCCCGAGTAGCTGGGACAACAGGCATGCACCACCATGCCTGGCTAGTTTTTTGGTTTCTTGTAGAGATGAGGTCTCACTATGTTGCCCAGGCTGGTCTGAAACTCCTGGGCTCAAGAGATCCTCCCGCCTTGACCTCCTGAAGTACTGGGATTATAGGTGTGAGCCACCATGCCCGGCCTCTTTCACTTTTTTTCCTTTGTTTTAAATCTCAGCCCCCTCCTGTCCAACAGCATGCCTGCCTCCAACACTCTCATATCTTTTTTTACTCCATTTCTACGTGGAAACCTTCACAGGCTCTGTTCTCTTCTATTAAACAACAAGAAGAAAACTTACCTTGATCCTACCACCAATTTGATGCACTGCCCTTCCATTTATTACCTAACTTTCCAAAGAATCGTTTAAGCATGATCTCCAGCCCATGCTTGAACACCTCCGGTGCAGCGGATGGCTCTAACTGTTAGAGAAGATGGTCATTATTTTGAGCTTAAATTGATTCCCCTATGACTCCTGCCCACTGATCCTAGGTGTCACCTTATGAGGCGCACAGAACAAGTTTAATTTTCTGACACAGACGACCTTTCTCCTGTCCCGTCCTCCTCTCTCTGATCTTTCTGAACTAGGATCTTCCAGTTTTTCCAACTGTTTTTCACGTGACCTGGTTCTGAGTTCCTTTGTCTTCCTGTTTCCAGTTTGACTCTCTTCTTAAAGTGTCATGGCCCAAGATTAAATGTAAATTATCCATATCTGCTCTGTCTACCACAGTAGACCTGGATTCTCACGTCTTTTGTTCTCCTCATTACACTTTGCTCAATACAATTGTTGAATCCTCCTCCTGTTAACTTAAAACTCTGAGACAATGGTTTTTAAAGTGTGGCCCATGGAACTCCTGCTTCAGAACGACTCAGGAAGCTTTGTGTGATACGTTGTTTGTTTGTTGCTTTTTTTTTTTTTGAGTGAGAGTCTCACTGTCACCCAGACTGGAGTGCAGTGGCCACTCCTGGCCACCACAACCTCGACCTGTTGGGCTCCGGCGATCCTTCCAAAGCCTCAGCCTTCCAATAGCTGGAACTACAGGCGCGCGCTACCACGCCCAGCTAATTTTTGATTTATTGTAGAGATGAGTTCTCACCAAGTTGCCCAGGCGGGTCTCGAACCCGCGGGCTCAGGCAATCCACTCACCTCAGCCTCCCAAAGGCGCGGGATTACAGGCTGAGCCACCGAGCCCGGCCTGTATGATACACTGAATGCTTGTATCCCCCCACAAAAAGGAGCCTCCCCAGGAACAGAATATGCATGTGCTTTGACCTTGGACTTCCCAGCCTCCAAAACTGGGAAAAAGAAATGTCTGTTGTTTGGGCCACTTAGTCTATAATACTTTGTTATAGCACCCCAGGCTATCCAAGCCACTTTAATAAATGCAGATTCTTAGACCTCACCTCAAACTTGGTAAATTTGATAATCTGAGGTACCACCTGGGAATCTGCATTCTAAACAAGTATGCCAGGTGATTTTTATTTTTATTTTTTTGTAGGAGTATTACTCTGTCACCCACGCTGGAGTGCAGTGGCATGCTTATGGCCACAACAGCCTCAACCTGCTGGGTTCAGGTTATCTTTCCACCTCAGCCTTCCAAGTACATGGAACCACAGGCATGCGTCACCATGCCCAGCTACTTTTTTGATTTATTGTAGAGACAAGCTCTTGTCATGCTCCTCAGGCTGGTCTTGAACCCCTGAGCTCAGGCAATCTTCTCGCCTCTGCCTCCAAAGTACTGGGATTACAGGTGTGAGCCACCATGCCAGGCAGTCAGGTGATTTTTAAATGTGCCCCCAAAAAAAGTCTGAAAAAAATGCTCCAAGACATTTACAATATCTCTTGCCTGGCCTCCTCTGCCTGCGTTTGTGCAAATGGGTTTCTGGATCCAAGAGTAAGACCTTCCATTTTCTTGAGTTACATCTCATCTTGTTAGATTTAACGAATTGCCTTGGTCTATCAAAAAGTCTTTTGCTTTCTTTATTTTGCAACATATGATTTCTCGATAACCACATATGGATTAGGGCCAAAAATCTTCCTCTTACAGCACCAGAAATCTCTTCCACATTCACACCAATTGCTAGCAAATTCATACTTCATCTTCCTTCCCATGAGATAAGTGGACAAATCATCATTTACCATACCACGTCATCAAATGCCTCCCCAAAGTCCAGCTCTTCTTTGTCTTCCATATTTCCCTGATCCACTGGCATACGCCAGTCCTATCAAGAAGGAAATGAAGTATTCTCCTGGCCATTTATACACACATTCTAGAATCTGTGGTCAGGCAATGGACCATATGGTGCAGAACCCACCTTCTTTCCCAGTGACCTTGTTCTGAATGTCTATAGCACTTTGCTAATAGGACCCCTGACTTGTCATTATAAATGTTCTTGTCCACGTCTTGATTCTACTACAAGATAAAGAGCTCTTGCACTCTGAGGTTACGTCTTAGGTGTCTCTAAATATCTCACTGTAACTAGCACAATATCCTACTCAGTGCCTTTTCTTTGAATGAATGAATGGATTTTACATTTTATTCCCACTATCTTACTTTTATCTTTTGTATAGGATGAAAACAGATTCTATAGTGAATACTGGAAGAATATGTATCTTAGGCATGAGGGAAGTGGTGTGCCTGGGCAGATCTCTACAGTCCCAGTTGTTTCTTTTAGTCACTGCTTATAAAAACGTGCTCCTTAGAATGAAGGCAGTCTTTGAAATGTAGTGTGATGAAAACACTGAGAAATGATGACAAAGTTTCTGAAACATCACAACTTTACTACTCATAGCCAAATGAGACACAGAAAGAGTGTTTCAAAAAAAACACAAACAAAAAACCCACCTTGCCTTACCTGAGCTACTAGAGTTAGCATAACATACAAATAAGGTTTTTTTATGAGCTTAATCCTAATGAGACCCCTTGTGATGGCACAGACAAAGTGGTGGACAAGAAAATCTGACTTCTCTCTATGTTATTGCTTCCCTGTATATCACAACTGGTTACAGTCTGATATATAAGACAAAGGGTGAGCAGCTGTAAATGAAGAGTGGAAAGTCCTGTGGTTTCCATGGTCAAGTGACTTTCTTTGTGGTCATGTTTTTCCTGTTTCTTATAGGTTAGAGAAGATTTCACAAATACTCTAGAACATGCTTCCACTGGAAAAACCCCATAGCTTCAGTTCTACAGGAGGTCCAGGGCTGTGTCTTTGAGACTGTGGGTGGTTTTGCTCATCTAAACACCAAGATATTTGGGAGTATCTGGAGAAATTTCTAGTGGTCACAGTTGACATGTAGTGGGTAGAGGCCAGGAATGCTGACAAATATCCTACAATGCCAACAAAGAATCATCTGACTCAAAAATGCCAATAGCAATTATCTCAATAAAGTTTTTCAATTAATGAAAGTCCTTTCTCTAAGATCTGGAACAAGACAAGAATGCCCACTTTCACCACTCTTACACAACATAGTACTGAAAGTACTAGGCAAGAGAGAGAAACAGAGGGCATCCAAATTAGAAAGGAAGAAGTCAACTTATCTTTGTTCACAAATGACATTGTATTTTAGAAAAACTTAAAACCACCACTAAATAAACCTGTTAGAACTAATCATCGGCCAGGCTCGTTGGCTCAGCCTGTAATCCTGTGCTTTGGGAGGCCGAGGTGAGTGAATTGCCTGAGCCAGCGGGTTTGAGACCTGCCTGGGCAACTTGGCGAGACCTCATCTCTACAATAAATCAAAAAAATTAGCCAGGCGTGGTAGCGTGCGCCTGTAGTTCCAGCTACTTGGAAGGCTGAGGTGGAAGGATCACCGGAGTCCAGCAGGTCGAGGCTGCGGTGGCTGGGAGCGTGCCACTGCACTTCAGTCTGGGCGACAGAGTGAGACTCCAACTCAAAAAAAAAAAAGAACTAATCATCAAATTCAGTAAAGTTGCAGGATACAAAATCAACATAAAAATTAGCAACATTTCTATGTACTAACAGCAAACAATCTGATATAGAAATCAAGAAAGCAATCCCACTTAGAATAGTCACAAAAATATAAAATATCTAGGAATAAATTTAACCAAAGAAGTGAAAGATCTCCACAAGGAAAAATGTGAAACAGTGGTGAAAGAAATTAAGAGAACACACAAACAATGGAACGCTATCCTATGCTCATGGATCAGATGAATTGGTCTTGTTAAAATGTCAGTGCTACCCAAAGCAATTTACAGATTCAGTGTGATCCCCATCAAAAATACCAATGACATAGTCTTCACAGGAATAGAAAATACAGTCCTGAAATGTGTATGGAACCACAAGAGACCCCCAATGAACAAAGCAAACCTTAAGAAAAACGACAGGGCCAGGCTCGGTGGCTCAGCCTATAATCCCAGCGCTTTAGGAAACCGAGGTGAGTGGATTGCCTGAGCCCGCGGGTTCAAGATCAGCTCGGGCAACTTGGTGAGACCTTGTCTCTACAATTAAAAAAAAAAAAAATTAGCCAGGTGTGGTAGCATGTGCCTGTAGTTCCGGCTATTTGGAAGGCTGAGGCGGAAGGATCACCTAAGCCCAGCAGGTTGACGCTGGGGTGGCCATGAGCGTGCTACAGCATTCCAGCCTGGGCAACAGAGTCAGACTCTGACTCAAAAAAAAAAAAAAGAGAGAGAGAGAAAAGAAAAATAACAAAGCTGGAGGTACCACACTACCTGACTTCAAAATATACTACGACACTATAATAACCAGCACTCATGATAGCACGTGGAGGCTTACTCGGAGATTACTGGAGAGGCCCTTGGTGAACTCCACTCAGATAGCAGCCTCCTTTTCCACAGGCTGCTGTAAGAAGTATCAGTGAGCATGTTCTTGGTCATAGATGGGCCCTGAATGGTGGCTTTTAGAGATTTAACTGGAGACCGCAAGGATCCAAAGGGGAGGTAGACATGAAACAAATATACCAAGCCATACAGCAAAGGCTGCTGCTTTGGATGCTGACTTCAGGAAAATCCTTCTCTTATAGGAGGAAAAGGTAAAAGGGAAACCCATTTTATCTGAAGCCCCTTGACAACAGATACATGTTCCCCAAAATGCTATTATTTTTTATATGGCCCAGTTTTTAAACATCGCCAGTTTTATATATCATAGGGAAGTGACTAGATTTTTTTTTTTTAGTTGGAGTTTCACTCTGTCGCCCAGGCTGGAGTGCAATGGCATGCTCACAGCCACTCCAATGTCGACCTGCTGGGCTCCAGTGATCCTTCCACCTCAGCCTTCCAAGTAGCTGGAACTATAGGTGCATGCTACCATGCCCAGCTATTTTTTATTTTATTGTAGAGATGAAGTCTTGCCAAGTTGCCGGGGTTGGTCTTGAAGCTATGGGCTCAGGCAATCCACTTGCCTTGGCCTCCCAAAGTGCTGGGATTGCAGGCTGAGCCATAAAGCCTGGCCAGCTGCTTGATTTAATGAAGATTCTAGATGCCCCCGAGGGATGATTATAATGCTAGTTTAAAATGGGGGATAGGCTAGGCGTGGTGGCTCAGACCTGTAATCCCAGCGCTTTGGAAGGCCGAGGTGAGAGGATTGCCTGAGTCCAGGGGCTCAAGACCAGCCTGGGCAACTTGTTGAGACCTCATCTCTAAAATAAACCTAAAAAATAAGCCAGGCATGGTGGCACATACCTATAGTTCCAGCTACTTGGCAGGTTGAGGCGGAAGGATCACCTGAGCCCAGCAGGTCAAGGCTGCGGTGGCCATGAGTGTGCCACTGCACTCCAGCCTGGGTGACAGAGTGAGACTCCAACTCAAAAAAAAAAAACACGGGGGCCCAAACTTCTCCTGTAGGATGACCACTTGTATATCTAATTCTGAATTGTACCCCACATCTCTAAAATAAAATAAATTTTTTAAAATGGGGAATGACAGATAAGAGTCCCATGGGCACGGGTTCGAGACCTGCCTGGGCAGCGAGACCTCATCTCTACAATAAATCAAAAAATCAGCCGGGCGTGGTAGCGCGCGCCTGTAACTCCGGCTACTTGGAAGGCTGAGGCGGAAGGATCGCCGGAGCCCAGCAGGTCGAGGCTGTGGTGGCCGGGAGTGGCCACTGCACTCCAGTCTGGGCGACTGAGTGAGACTCCAACTCAAAAACAAAACAAAACAAAACAAGAATCCCATGGGACTCTAAGCAAGTGGCAGGTGTACATCTTTTTTCATGAGAAGATGACTTTGTTCATGTCAGTTTGGGCTCTTTCCAGTAGTCAAGGATCATGTCACCAAGTCTAATACATTAGGATATTTAATGTGGTTCAAAGATCAAAAAATATTTTACTTTGTAAGACATAAAAAAGTTTTCAAGCCAAGACAGACTTATATTTATTTTATCTCTTATACCTGTACTTACCATCTCCATGATTACATATAGCCTAGAATACGAGGGATGAACTCCCCCCAACACTGGAACTGTCTTTTGAAGGGTGGGTTCCTTGTAGTACAGGCTTCCCCCGCTAGGTAAGTGTTCTAGGAACCCTTCAGCATCAGTGTACCAGCTAGTGGTTGTTGTGAGAAGCTGTGTTCCACACCCCCAGTGAATTTTTTTTTTGGGGAGATCCTTTCAATGCATTTGCCATTTTATGATGGGTGATTTAGGAGTGCACCGGCCCACACCATACTGCATGTTCAGCAGTTTTTTGCCAAAAACAGCATGACCCCTGTGCCCCATGTTCCATTCACCCAATCTCATCCTGAGTGACTTCTTTTTGTTTCCCCATATGAAAAAAGTCCTCAAAGGAAAACGTTTTGCTGTTGAGGAAGAGGCAAAACAAAAAATGGTAGAAGCACTAAAAAGTCATCAAAATTGCCAGGCGCAGTGGCTCACGCCTGTAATCCCGGCACTTTGGGAGGCAGAGGTGAGAGGATTACCTGAGCCCGGGGGTTCATGACCAGTCTGGGCAACTTGGCGAGACCTTGTCTTTACAATAAATCAAGAAAAATTAGCCAGGCATGATGGTGCGTGCCTGTAGTTCCAGCTACTTGGAAGGCTGAGGCAGAGGGATCGCCTGAGCCCAGCAGGTCAAGGCTGCAGTGGAGCCTAGCATATGCCACTGTAGTTCAGTTTAGGTTACAGAGTGAGACTCTGACTCAAAAAAGAAAAAAGTCATCAAAATTGATGAGTTCAAAAACTATCTTGAGCAGCGGAAAAAGCATCTTGATAGGTGTATTGCATCAAAAGGAGAGTACTTTGAAGGTGACTGAAGTTTAAGCACATAAGAATACATGCACTATTTTTAAATTAATAAATTCTGCTTTGGGCGGTCCTCCCTTGTATAAGCAAAATCACCTAAGTGAATTCTCTCTTAATGTTGAATCCAGGCATGGAGAAGAGCAGGGAATGAATGAGGGGAGGCAGAATGAGGATTAGGGATTTATACTCAGATAAGTCTTTGGGGACCAGGTAGGTATGGCAGGTCAGAGTCAGTAGTGGGGACATGAATCCAGGTAACCAAATGAGGGGTAAATCACTCATTCTCAGGTAAGTCTAAAAGTTCAAGGCAGGCAATCAGAGAGCCTGAGACTCCAGTATCAGAAGGCAGAACCAGGAGTAGGAGCTCATCTTATCACAAGAAGTCTGGTCTTCTAGTCTCACAGTGCCATCCAAGCTAGCTAGGCATAGAAGAACCCTGGCCCTACTTAGGTCTTTAAAAGGAATTCATGCTACTTGGTGTCCATGGTTGGAGGGCAGGGGTGGGTATAGCCAGGGAGAGCTGGAGGCAGAAAGGTAAGGCTCTTTGGAAGGCCTTAGGGTTGGATGGGGTCTCTGAATTAGAACGTAACATACACCCGGACCAATATCTCGATAACCTGCACAGACATATACTCACTTCCAAAGGCAAAAGTGTTGTTACACCTTTAGATACAATATTTGCATTTCCTTAATCCACGCACATCCTTCACCAGGGAGAAATCAAACAAGAGAGAGTTGGACCAACATGAAGCCAACTATATCGTGGAACAAGGGTCAAATTCAAGCCACATCAGGGACTCCACTGTGATTTAATCACGGACATGTTGACTGCGTTATCCATTGGCCCTGCACTGACTAGCATGCATCGGAGCAGGTCTCTGGCAACAGAAGTCCTTTGATTCAAGAGTCGTCCCTAGATAGGATGAATGTAGCAGGCGGGGCTCTCATCCTTGCAGGCATAGAACCCGAGGCACCACATTTCCCTGGGAAACTGATCTGCAGGCTTTCATAATTATCATCAATGCTTTTGTTAGTGACTGGCAAGATTTGGAGATTCTTCCCTACCTCCACTCCTTGCCAGTGTCCAGGGCTGGGGGATTATCTGCAATTTATAAGGATGAAGAAATATTCCTGAACCCAAGCTATGCTTCCTTTGAGGCTAGTGGTCACCAGCCACATCTCCAGCCTCGATTCTTCCCCAAATCCTACACGCAATGCACAAAATGTCTACCTGTCATTCCCAAATAGGCTGGGTTGTCTCTGCTGGGAAGGCCTTGCCCTGATCAATATCAATCTCAAACATTTCCTCTGAGATCGCCTCTAGGTCAAGTTACTTTCTTCCTAATCTGTGCTCTCCAAATTCACTGTAGTGATGGTATTTAAACTATATTTGTGGTTATCTGTCTATTTGCTTATCTTTTTCATGAGACAGAAAGTACTTTGAGCTCAGGGACTGTTTAGGTCTATGAGTACTGTGTGCCTAGCCCAGTGTTCATCATGTAGTCTGTGTCCAATAAATGCTTGTGGAAGGAAGAAAGGGTGGGCTGGATGTTAAAAATACAATAAAGACCATTAACCAGGCAGGCAGCAGTGCCAGGCTCTTCAAAAAAGGATATGGAAGGTCAGGTGCGGTGGCTCACATGTGTAATCCCAGCACTTTGGGAGGCAGAGGCGAGAGGATTGCTTGAGCCTAGGGGTTCGAGACCAGCCTGAGTAACATGGCAAGACCTCATCACTACAATAAATAAATAAATAAAAATTAGCCAGGTGTTGTGGAGTAGGTCGAGACTGTGGTAGTTGTGAGCAGCATGGCACTGCACTCCAACCTGGGTGAAAGAGTGAGACCCGACTCCAAAAAAACAAAAAAAAGGGGGCGGTGGCTCACACCTGCGATCACAGCACTTTGGGAGGCCAAGGAAAGAGAATTGTTTGAGCCCAGGGGTTCAAGATCAGCCTGGGCAAGATAGCAAAACTTCATCTCTACAAAAAATTTTAAAAATTAGCTGCACATGGTGACATGCGCCTGTAGTCTCAGATACTCAGGAGGCTGATGTGAGAGGACCATCTGAGCCCAGGAAGTCGAGGCTGCAGTGGGCCATGATCATGCCACTGCACTCCAGCCGGGGTGACAGAGTGAGACCCCAACTCAAAGAACCAGGAAACCAAAAACCAAAAACAACAAAGGATATTGACCCACCAGCCTAGAAGATACCACCTCATGGAGAACTTCATGGAGTTGGCAATGGCTTTCAGCGGCTGCAGGACTGTGTTTCACACTGTATTTACTGGCAGAACCCCAGGGAGTCCCTCTTTCTTGGACCAGCCAGTGACTTACCTTCCTGGAAGGCCAACACACAGTTCTGTGCAGGCGACTCTTTTGTAGAGCCAGCTGGCGCCAGCCTGAGCTTGGCTATGCCAGAAGGTTCCTAGCATCCCAGAGACTGAGCCTTGGCTAGGCCTGTCACCATCCTACCAGTTTCCTCCAAGGACCCTGGAATGTGATATTATGGTTTTGCTTTGTTTGTTTGTTTGTTTGTTTGAGTTGGAGTCTCACTCTGTCGCCCAGGTTGGAGTGCAGTGGCATGCTCACGGCCACCCTAGCATCAACCTGCTGGGGCCTTCCAAGTAGCTGGAACTACAGATGTGTGCTATCATGCCCCGCTAATTTTTTATTTTTTGTAGAGTCGAGGTCTCGTCAAGTTGCCCGGGCTGGTCTCGAACCCCTGTACTCAGGCAATCCGCTCATCTCTGCCTCCCAAAGTGCCGGGATTACAGGCTGAGCCACTGAGCTGGCCAATATTATGGTATTTGATTATAATTAACAATGACTCAAAATGGTCAACCTGAGTTTTGGTGAGTTACTTTCAGCTATTTTATCATCCTCATCAGATCTGAGTCTTCGTTCAGAAATTCCCAAAATATTAGCTTTTGCAAGTGCTGCTTAATTTTCAAAATACTACCCAACAGTCACAAAGAGTTTTGTAGCTGAAAACCCTGAGAGTGCCAGGCATGGTGGCTCATGCCTGTAATCCCAGCACTTTGGGAGGTGGAGGTGAGAGCATTGCCTGGGCCCACGGATTTGAGACCAGTCTGGGCAACTTGGCAAGACCTTGTCTCTACAAATAAATCAAAAAATCAGACGGGCATGGTGGAACATGCCTGTGATTCCAGCTACTTGGAAGGCTGAGGCGGAAGGATCACCTGAGCCCAGCAGGTTGAGGCTGTAGTGGCCGTGAGTACACCGCTGGACTCCAGCCTGGGCGACAGAATGAGACTCCAACTAAAAAAAAAAAAAAAAAACCCAAAACAATAAGAAAACCCTGAGAGTATCTATGAAGATTTTTTAAGATGATAGAATACAACATAGATATCTCCTAGTTTTCACTACTTTCCACTCAGCTTAGAAAGCCAATAAATTCAGAATTCAGGATATTCAATAGAACATTCAACACATGTCCTTAACTGCTCACAGAAATCGGTTCCGTCGATATATAAGCTATTCAAAGAGCGTGCTTTTAAGCTCATTGTTGAACATGGTAATACAGTATCTTGTAATCACAGAGGCAAAGAATGTTTGAACCTGAAGGTCTTTTATAGATAGACTAGTCTGAATTAAAGCCACTAGTGCCCAGCTGAAAAGAGTAAATAATTTAGTAACTTGCCCAAGAACACACAGCTAGTGAGTGGTCAAACCTGACTTGAAACCAAACATGATGATCAGAAACTACCTTTCTCCTGCTCTATATTGATGGTATGTAGATGCCATATATATATACATTTATACACATACACACACATCAAAGGCTAGAGTCTTGCATCACACAGACCCAATTGTCTGAAGAAACTGTCAGCCCTACTAAAACAATAGCCTATTTAAATCTGGGGCAGCCTGGTCAGGACCAGAGCCTCACCAGCCCCCCAGAAAACAGAGCATTGTTTTCACTCAAACCTTGCACTGAAAGGAAGCCTGTCAGCTGGCAATGACCTCGTGAGACAACTTTGGGAAGAGCAAAGGGCCGGGAAGAGAAAGGCCTCATTCTCACTGCAAACAGGAAAAGGAAAGAGAAAAAGCAAGCTCTGTCTCCACACAAGGTTTGCTGGGCCTGCTATGAAGTGTTCCAGTACGTTCCACCAAATAGACGCCTTCACAGAATCAAGCTGAGCTCGAACGCTGTGTCTGGGACTCCCACTCCCGGGACACACACGTGGGCGGGCTCACACATGCTCCTGCTCTCTCGCACCCTGGGAGAGCACTTATATGGGCTTCATGAGGCTAAGTAATAAACACTTTGTCTTCACCCTGCTATTTATGGGTTGCTTGGGGCATCCTGTTCTCTCCGCTGCCCTTACCTGAACAGACGGCTCCTGCAGACCCCGAGTTTAATAGAGACAACAGTAAATCTGAAAGACTCTGTGCACTCCACGTGCTCCTGTTTTCCTGGCCACCCTTGCTAATTGCAGAGGAAGGCCCATTTGCGTTCGTTTGGCTGGTCCCTATGCTCCGTTCCTCCAGGTGAAATCCCTTCTCCTTTTTTGTCAGGCCCTAATGTTCTTCCTTCCTTTCAGATGTATCTCTAAAACATTCTTTTCTTTACTCTTAAGAGTGTTTATTTTTAAGAGAGACATGGTCTCACTGTATTACCCATGCTGGTCTCGAACTCCTGGACTCAAACAATCCTCTCACCTCAACCTCCCTGAGTGCTATGATTATAGGCATGAGGCACCACGCCTGGCCAAGACATCTTTTTCTATTTGATGACTGCCAAGAATCCCCTCATTCTTCAACAATGGATCAAACAACTTTGAAAACAAGAACAACCCCGAAAGCTGCAAGCACCAGCCCGGAAGATCCAGGCGACCGCGCACATGCAGAGTAAGGAGACAATCCGGTCCTACCTGGCGCTGGCTTCCAGGGTCACTTAAAGGCCTTGGGCGTCCCCCTGCACATGGTGCTTGGGCCGCAAAGGGGGAAGACGCATACGTAAAAGCCAGAAGCGTGCCCAGGCCAACGGATGTCTGAGAGCCGCAGGGCAGGGCACTGAAAGTGTCCCGAGGGTGCAGAGCCACAGCCGATCGCTTTGGTCAGTTTTGGGGCCCTTTTCACTCAGCTCCTTTGGGGTTTCCGGGGCTCTCAGAGCTTCCAGGTCCTGCAGGAAGAAATGGAGTCATGGCTGCACCCTGTCGACCCTTGGGCCACTGCACGAGTCTAGAGCCTGGCCACCTCTCAGTCTTGTCTTCATCTTGAGCTAACCGTTCGTCTCCTGCGAACAGACAAGACAGAGGAGGATGCGTTAACTCGGCCTCTCCCCACAGAATACAGTTCGCCATTGCAGCGCTGATTAAATACAGGACATTATCTCACCATAATGCCCTCCTGGCGGCGTTCCCAGGAAAATTCTAACTAATCATAAAAATAGAAAGAAAAACGCAACCTAAATTCCATTCCTCGTCTTAAATGAGTGATGTGTTCACTTTTATTTATTTTTCTGGAAGCGAGGCGGGAAAAGAAAATGAATTTTAGGGCTTAGGAAAACAAGCTACTAATAGTACTAAGTAGAGTTGGGCGGTGGTGCAGACAGCTCAGCCCTAGGAGGGATGTAGCCAGCATGACAAGGGTGAGTCCTGGCCTGCCATAAACTTTGCGTTTAGAACCCAAGCACCTGGGAGGACAAAGCCAGGAGGGGGCAAGGGAGGGAGGAGGTGGACACACACACACACACACACACACACACACACACACACACACACACACACACGCTAGATGCTCAATAGCTTTCTTATAGTTTTGGAAGGCAAATACCCCTCTCACACTCCTTTGAAACCATGCCTGATATTTCTCCAGCACCATTCTTTTTTGGAGACGCAGGCGTGGTTTAGGCATTTCCTCCCTGGAAGATTCTTTCCTGGAGAGTCAGCTAATTCCTACTCACCCTTCAGAGATCAGAACAAACGGAAGCTCTCTCTAAGAGTCCTCACCCCGACTTCAGTCTATGGGTAGGCCTTCTTTCTTTCCTTCCTTCCTTCCTTCTTTCCTTCTTTCTTTCTTTGTCAGAATCTCACTCCTGCCCAGGCTGGAGTGCCGTGGCACGCCTCACTGCCACCGCAGCCCTGACTTGCTGGGCTCAGGGGATCTTCCCGCCTCAGCCTTCCAAGTAGCTGGAACCACAGGCACGCGCCACCACGCCTGGCTGATTTTTTAATTTTTATTGTAGAGACAAGGTCTCACCATGTTGCTCAGGCTGCTCTTAAACCTCTGAGCTCAGGCAATCCTTCCTCCCCACCCAAAGTGCTGGGATTACAGGCAGGAGCCACCGTGCCCAGCTCATGAATAGGCCTTCTAATGAGGGTAAGCCTTCTAATAAACCTTCTCTTGAGACATAGCAGTCATGTGACTGCAAAAATTCCATAATAGATTGTTTAACTTGGTTGTCCATTCCCTCCCTCAGACTAGAAACATGTCTGTCTTGTTACCTATTTTTGCAAATGCCGGATACATAGTACCTGTTCAAGAAATGCCCATGTCGGAAGAGTGCAGATGGGTCGACCCAGCCTGTGCATAATACTTTATGTTACTTTGGTGGGGCCGGGATTTAGCAGTAACACAAACTGACATAGAACCAGGTCACAGTGGGTCCATACCACTAGGACCAAGCTCTGCCCAAACAATTTCTGCTCTTTCCTTCTGGGAAGTCTTCATGGATAAACCAGAGGAGAGTTAGAAATCCTGAAAACCAGCTGCCGAGAGGCATCTCGTAATGTTACACTGAGTGAAAAGAAAATAAAAGACACGCCCCACCCCCGCCCTGCTTCGCCCTGTCCCCTCGCAGGCATTAGAATCTCACATCGCCACCCCCATCCCAGCTACCACTGAAGTAATGGGCACTGCTACTTGATGGCAAAGTTCTAGCTGGGCTAATTAAGCATACTGAGCTAATAACCTTCCATTTTGGGACCGGTGTTATTCATAATTTAATGTATTGCTGCTGAAACATTAACCTTTCGACAACTGGCATGTTGCCCACAGCGGCCCAAGTGCTGACCATCTTTCAGTAAAATGAGTATTATTGTTAAAACAGGTATAAATCATTCATGGCTGCAGCTTTTGTGTCAGACCCTACGTGAAAATAAGCAGTAAGCTGGGTAATTTATTTACCTTTTGGTGATTATTTTTTATGATTTTATGATCATATTCAATGATTCATAAACACTGGCCCGTTGCCATCCGGTAATCATTTTACATTTTAAATATTACGCGTCTGTTCTGCTTTTCATCTTTAAAAATTTCAGGATTGATACCAGGCAACTTAATCCAGACACAAATGCAATTTCATTTGAAAGAAGGTGGGGTAGTGGGGAAGAGTCCCGGCCCCTTCATTTTAACAAACCATTTTCAACAGAGCTGTTAGGGGCTTCTACTTGTTACGGCATTTCACTGACTGCAGCAAACTTTCTTTGAAGTTTAACACACAGAGGGTGCCTTGAAATCTGAATAAAAGCACAGGAAAACAGTTAACAAGCTTCTGGTTGGAAAGATGATGGAAGGAGCCGAGGGTGGAGGGAGGCCTGGAGACCCTGGCCCTGGGCCAAGGAGGTTGGAAGCAACTAGTCTTCCTCCCAGCACCTGGTTGGGGAATGTGATTACAGTCCCCCGGGGAGCTGGAAACTCTTTCCAGCCTGCTCCTGCTGCCTGAGCTGGGTTTGGGCTCCCATAACGGTTCCAGAAAGTAGCTTTTTCTTGTTATGACACCAAGTAAGGGCTAAAGGCTGGGCGGTGACTGGGTCTTTCATGACCTGGGTGCACAGGAGACTTTCCTCTAACCCATGGGCACCCTCACTATATCCCTGCATGTTTCTTTTTCTTTTCTTATCTTTCTCTCTCTCTCTCTCTCTCTCTCTCTCTCTCTCTCTCTCTCTCTCTCTCTCTTTCTTTCCTTCCTCCCTCCCTCCCTCCCTCTTTCTTTCTTGCCTTTTGAGTCAAAGTCTCACTCTGTTGCCCAGGCTGGAATGCAGTGACAAGATCATGGCTTACTGTAGCCTTCGCCTCCTGGGCTCAGACACCCTTCTGCCTTAGTCTCCTAAGTAGCTGGAACTACAGGCCTGCACCACCACACCTAGCTAATTTTTTTTATTTGTTTGTAGAGATGGGGTCTTGCTATGTTGCCCAGACTGGTGTCCAATTCCTGGGTTCAAACAATCCTCCCTCCTTGGTTTCTCAAATTGTGGGATTCCAGGTGTGAGGCACTGTGCCCAGCCCCTGCATATTGCTTAAACCAAAGAAACACTGAAGTCCTAGTATGTAAAGCTGCAGCCAAAGTTCTAATGGTGAGAGGGGAGCAGGACAGGAGAAGGCAGGGAGTATGACCTCATGTGAAAACTCTTCCTCAAGACAGAAACATGCCCAGGAGCAAGATTGCCTCTAGAGCCTCATCTCACACCAAGCATGCTGGCACAGAGGACAACTCAGCTGGGAAGACTGGCACCTTAGCCCCAAATGTAGGAGATGAGATCTTAAAACACAGCCACAAGAATGTGCTGTAAACATACGCCCACACCCATGGTGGAAAGCCAAGGCAAGAGGAAAAGGATAGAAATAATCTCTTTCTGGCCGGGCATGCTGGCTCATTCCTGTAATCCCAGCACTCTAGGAGGTAGAGGTGAAAAGATTGACTGAGCCCAGGGGTTCAAGACCAGCCTGGGCAACTTGGCGAGACCCGTCTCTACAATAAATCAAAAAATTAGTTGGGCGTGGTGGTGCACACCTGTAATTCCAACTACTTGAAAGACTGAGGTGGAAGGATGGCCTGAGCCCAGCAAGTTGAGGGTATGGTAGCTGTGAGTGTGCCACTGCACTCCAGCCTGGGTGACAGAGTAAGACCCCACCTCAAAAAAAAAAAAAAAAAAAAAAAAAGGAAAGAAAAGAAAGAGAATCCCTTTCTGGATGATTTAAATAGTGTTGCTCTGAGCTAGCCTCTTGCTGTCTTTTCTCAAACTTCTAGCCTCAAGTGATCCTCCTGCCTTGGCCTCCCAAAGCAGGATGGGATTATAGGCTTGAGCCACCACACCTGGTCTTACCGTCTTTTCTACTTTCAGTTTGTGTGATTTCCCATTTATAGCTTTCATGACTCCTTTCAATTTGACTATCAGAATTATATATATATATTTCAAATTATTTAATTTTTCATTGTAGTAAAATACATATAATGTAAAGTTTGCCATTTTAGTGTACAGGTCAGTGGCGTGAATCACATTTGCAATGTTGTGCAACTATCACCACTATCTATTTCCACAAGTTATCATCACTCTAAACAGAAATGCTGCACCCATTAAGCAATAAGTCTCTACTCCCTCTTCCCCGCACCCTGCCCCCCAGCCCCTGGAAGCCTCTAATCTCCTTTCTGTCTCTATGGATTTTCTGTTCTGAACTTTTCATATAAATGGCATCATAAAATATTTGTTCTTTTGTATCTTCTTTCACTCAGCGTAATGTTTTCAAGGTTCATCCGTGTCATAACATGTATCTGAACTTAATTCTCTTTCATGCTAAATAATATTCCACTGTATGGATAGGTCACATTTTGTTAATCCATTGGTGGACACATGGGTTGTTTCTGCCTTTTGTCTATTGGAATAATGCTGCTGTGAACATGGGTTCAAGTATCTGAGACCCTATTATATCTATGTGTTAACCATCACAGTGCTTTTCACCAAAGGTCACCACAAATCATATACTCTGGTCTACCCTTATCTTGGAAGCTCTGCTTGCTAGCTTGGCAGACTTGGTCTGGGCACGAATGGCAAAGCCATCCATGCCTGGGCATTCCTCTCTGGCCATGCTGTCAACACGGCTGCTTCAGAGGATTCCTTTGCAGTCACCCTCCAGTTTTGCCAAGGCTGGTGCCAGTTGTGAATTCTGTACCCGTAGCCTCCACTCCCTACTTTGGACTTGATAAAACAGGCTGCTTCTCAGGTATGCTAAAGATCAAATTAAGAAACAGAATAACCTGGGATGAGTGAAATTCCCTTTCAATCATGTCAGCCAGAGCAGATGTTGTCATGAAATTTGATGTTAGGGATTTATTTCCTAATATAAAGCCTAAAAGGGAAAACAGCGTCAGAGCTGAAATATGAATTGGACGTGTCTATAGAGTGTGAATTGGATTCAAGACAAAATATTGTGAATGGTTAATAGGGTCAGTCTAAGTATACTTGCTGAAATAATCTCTTGGATATGCAAATATTCTGAGAACTACACTGTCAAATAGCTATTGTATCCTCTTATCTATGTGTTCACAGAGCTGCTACATGTTATAACAAACGAAAAATGTGAATTTAAAAAATAATGTCACCCTAAAATAATACTTTACTTTGAATGGTAATTTTTGTTGTCGGGGTTTTTTTTTATTTTTGTCACACGCCAGAGAGCTAGGTTCTTACCACAGCATTATTTGGAAATATTAAGAGATGAACTTTGTGTGTCCTGTCCTCAGCAGTAACAGACATGGGGTGGGGTTGGGGCTGGGAAGGAGCAGGGACAAGTTACCAGGTCAGCTTGATCTGGGTCATTCAGTCCGCCATTAGCACCTGTCTTGCTTTGGTACTGTCCCGAACAGAAGTTCTGCGTCTGGTTACCTAGACCCTCTCGGTGGAATTCCCTTTCCTGGGAACATTGTCTTAAGTACTTGAGATGCCATGTTCACCATCCTACCACAGTAACCAGTCTGGAGATGGGGCAGGGCGGGGGAGGCAATGAGAATTCAGATGAACGATACTTGTAGAGAAGCTGTAGGCTATACTGTTGACAATTTCCAGAACTCCACCCTCAAATTGCTCAGTGAAACCATTAGCAAGAAGCCAAACGAATTGAATTTCTTTCCGTTTCTTTTTCATTCTTTTTCCTAATTTCTGAGGGTTGGGCTAGTGAGCAGAGAAGGATTAGAGCAGAAAAGGTGGGCAGCAGATGGAGGAACTTGACATACCAGTCATATTCTAGAAGAGTCTGTAACCCATGGTAGGTATTAAAAAAAATTTTTTTTCAAAGAAACGAATAAACATCAGCCACTAGATACTCAAGAGTTGGCATGATCTGGTTGGTGGGTATGCCTTTTTTCTCTTTGGTCTGGCCTAGTTTGGTGGGGTTAAGTTTGCAAATTTCTGGCTCTCCGAAAAATCAGGAAGTGGCAGAATGCAAGAGCGCCCCTTCACTCTACTTTAATCAGAACATCTCCCAGTTTCCTGGAAGGTTAGCACCCAAATCCCAAGAGGCTCTCAAGGTCAAACTTTGGAAAACAACGGATTCCTAGAACATTGCTTTTGCTATTTTCTCTATATTCTTAGGATCCACCATGTCCCGCCTCTGGTGTTTCAGACCTTTCTCACCTCCATATTTGTTCTCAACCCACCTGAGTCCATCTCTTCTGAATTCCATGAGCTCAGAGTCCTGTTTGCCTTCTCCTTGGTCTATCTGATACAAAATCCTCTGCCTTACTTCCTCTCTCTCCCCATCCCATTTGTACCATGATAGCAAGGGTTTCTCAGTAGTGGTCTATGGTTCACAGTCTCAGGATTTCTGGGAGTACTATTTAGGACTCTATTACTAAATACAAAGGTGTGGATCACTTCCAAGATCTACTGAATCAGGATTTCTAAGGTGGGCTTTGGACTCCTCAGAATCACTCATAAAGTTGAGAATGTTGTCTTTTGGCATGAGCGATCGAACTGCCATATTAATAAGATACTTTTCTATTGCGCAGCTATGATGTGCAGAATTCTGTAAGACTCCATCTTTCATGCATGCATAGAGGAAAGGGCACAGGAATGGAGGGGGTTTGAAGGTGACACCACTCCCTGGCCCCCACAGTGTATTGACAGGAGAAAGAAAGAATTCAGGCAAAGTGGTATTGGCAGCTGGGCACAGTGGCTCACACCTGTAATCCCAGCACTTTGGGAGGCAGAGGCGAGAGGATTGCCTGAGTCCAGGGGTTCAAGACCAGCTAGGCAACTTGGCAAGGCCCTGTTTGTGCAATAAATCAAAAAATTAGCTGGGCATCGTGGTGTGCACCTGTGGTTCCAGCTACTTGGAAGGCTGAGCCCAGCAGTTCAAGGCAGTGGCGGTCATCAACGTGCCACTGCACTCCAGCCTGGGCAACAGAGTGAGACTCTAACTAAAAAACAAAAAAACAAAAACAAAAACAAAAAAACCCCAAAGCAATATTGGCTCTTTGGCAGCCTAGAATGTAGTCAAGGTAGGTGGGTGTTTTGGAATCCTTTTACCAAAGCTCTCTGTCATCCTTTCTAAGTTTTTCATTTTGTTTTGTTTTATTATCATTTTTTACTACTGGAAGGTGTGTACTTTAAAAAATAATACATTTGTTAGGCAGCGTGCGATGGCTTATGCCTATAATCCCAGCACTTTGGGAGGTGAAGGTGAATAGATTGCTTGAGTCCTGGAATTTGAGACCAGTATAAGCAACATAGCAAGACCTTGTCTCTACAAAAAATGTTTTAAAAAGAACTGGACCTGGTGGTGTGCACTGTAATTCCAGCTACTCAGAAGGCTGAGGAAGAAGGATTGCCTGAGCCCAGGAGTTCAAGACTGCACTCCAGCCTGGGTGTGACAGAGTGAGACCCCAACTCAAAAACAGGAAAAAAAAAAACAAAACAATACATTTGTTAATGGCCTTTGGATTTCTTCATTTTCTTATAGGATGCTTAGCTCACACTTTTGGGGATGTTTAAGACAAGGTTTTTCCCCTTGGAAGCCCCTAGGAAGATACTTGTCAAGAATTAATTACTTCCTCGTCCATGTTTCCACAGCTCTCAGAGCCTTTCTCTACTGTAGCTCTTTCATATTGTATTACAGTTAATTTGTTTTTGTATCCCAACTCCTCTGTGAGTCCATGAACTCCTCTGGGTGGGGATTATGTCTTTTTTGGCCCAATCACGGTGCCTGGACAATTCCAAGAGTTTGATGAATTTTTCTGGGTTTAATAAAATAACACCTTCTATTTGCAAGCCTTCTCTTCACAAAGGCATTTTACATAGATCATTATCTTCCTAGATCTTCAGATCAAACTGGGTTGTTCTGGCAGATACTGTGAGAAAAAAATGTAGAAACCAAGGCAAGGAGTTTAGTGACTTGGTCAAAGTCTCAAGTTAACAGAAGACATCCTGACACCTCTTGTCAATCTTCCCATGGGACATGAATGGTGATGGTCTCTGAGGAGGAACTGGCCAAGTCCCTTTTGGACAAAGTAAATTGATATGTTGGGTTATGAAATGTACCTGTCATCCTCTGGAGGCTAGGAGGTCTCTAGGTCAGGCATTGAAGCCATTGCTACAGTAATTGGGAAACTTGATGCTTAATCTCCAAACTTTGGAATCAGGTGCTACCTATGAAGTCATATATGACCATCTGGGCAAATCTCTGAAGGAGTGAGGGCATTTTCTTTTTCTTTTTGAGAGGGTCTAGAGAAATACTCACCAATTAAAGCAGGCTGGTTCACAGTTCATGGACTTGGCTATATGAAAGCAATGGGAACAAACAGGGTCTCTAGGAAAAAGCCCCTTCAGGGCCTCAGTTGACTTCAGGTCTTGGCCTGATTTTATGTTCTCAGTTGACTTCAGGTCTTGGCCTGACTAACTTTCAACGTGCTGCTCAAGCTGAGTGTAGTGGCTCATACCTGTAATCCCAGCACTTTGGGAGGCCAAGGTGGGATGATTGCTTGAACTAAGGAGTTCGAGGCCAACCTGGGAAACATAGCAAGACCTCATCTCTACAAAAAATTTTTAAAAAAATTATCCAGGCGTGGTGGCATGTGCCTGTAATCCCAGCTGCTTGGAAGGTTGAGGCAAGGTCAAGGCTGTGGTGAGCCGTGACGGTCTCACTGCATTCTAACCTGGGCATCAAAGTGAGAACATGACGTAAAAAACAAAAACAAAAACATACAGCTCAGTTGTCACTTACTTCAGGAAGCCTTCCTTTGTCACCCCTACAACCCCAGTCCTCTGTCCCCCACGTGATCCTATGGTGTTTTATGCTTGCTTCCATCCTCAGATGGTTGGGTCATCCAACATGTCTGTCCTCACTTGACTGTAAGCTCCCTGCAGGCAGGGAACTGTCAAGCATGCCTATCACTGGAACATTCTGGGGATAGGGGCTCAGCCAGGTGTCCTGTTGGGGGGATGGGACTAAGAAAAATCAAGCCATAGCCGGGCTCGGTGGCTCAGCCTGTAATCCCACGCCTTTGGGAGGCTGAGGTGAGTGGATTGCCTGAGCCCGCGAGTTCGAGACCCGCCTGGGCAACTTGGCGAGACCTCATCTCTACAATAAATAAAAAAAAGTCAGCCGGGCGTGGTAGCACACGCCTGTAGTTCCAGAGACTTGGAAGGCTGAGGCAGAAGGATCGCCGGAGCCCAGCAGGTCGAGGCTGTGGTAGCCAGGAGCGGCCACTGCACTCCAGTCTGGGCGACAGAGTGAGACTCCAACTCAAAAAAAAATAAATAAATAACAGAAAAAGAAAAATCAAGCCATTATACCCAGTCATTCTCTGGGCTTGATGACATGAACAAATATATCCTTGACACTGTATTTTATTTTTAAACAGTCAGTTTTGTTGTTACTTTAAAAAATTACACTTTCATGGCTTTCAAGTCAAAATGTTTTTTCCTGGCCCTCATGATCCTCCTAAGATTTCTTTGGATCCCCTCTCCCTTTGCCTTGTCATCTCGCCCACCCCGCTGTATGCACATTGATCCACCATCTGCCGCCTCTGAGCTTTTGCACACGCAATTCCTTCTGCCTGAAACACCAGCTCTAAAGCCAGGGAAGTCTCTCCATCACACAAGACCCAGTTCCAATGCTGCTCCAAAGTCTTCCCAGGGCCCTTGTCCCCATGACGTGTTAGGGGCTTCTCTGAGGTCTCTGAGCTTTGGCTGCTGTCTGACCTTTCTCACTATGTTCTGACTATTTCTGCCTATTTCCCTCAATTAGAGCGTAAGCTTCTTAGGGGCAAGGATCTCATCTTGTTCTTTTTTTCCGCACCCAGTGCCAACTGCGAGGTGGCTAAATGAATTATGAAATAAGAATCTGTGGAATTTAGCTTTCCTTCCTTCCTTCCTTCCTTCCTTCCTTCCTTCCTTCCTTCCTTCCTTCCTTCCTTCCTTCCTTCCTTCCGAGTCGGGGTCTCACTTTGTCCCCAGGCTGGAGTGCAGTGGCACAATCATAGTTTACAGCAGCCTTGACTTCCTGGGCTTAGTCAATCCTTTCGCCTCAGCCTCCCATACAACTGGGACTACAAGCGTGAGCTACCAAGCATGGCTACTTTTTTTTTTGTAGAGACGAGGTCTCAGTATATTGCCCAGGCTGGTCTCAAACTCCTGGGCTCATGCAATCCTCCTACCTCAGTCTCTCAAAGTGCCAGGATTACAGGTGTGAGTCACTACGCCTGGCTTCCTTTTTTTATTTAATGAAAGTGAAGCTCTTTCCCAGCTCTGAGAAGACCCTAAATGCACACTGATTTTTATACGATGTCGGTTTTTGGTTTCCAGGACTTTAGCAGAATGAGAACCCAGGATTAAGCAAGTTGGAAATGTACAAACTCTCCTTCTCTAAGGGTGAATGCTCTTCAAAGCTTATAAAAGGCTGAGCAGTCAGATGGCTGCATGTCCTGTCCGATTTCACCCTCTTTATTGTGCTCTTGGGCATGGTCAAATCAGTCGACCCAGCCGACATGACATTTGCAGCTAGTTTTACGCAAGATGCAAAACCTTGCACAACAATAACAAGAGAGGCTGTTGCAATTCTGTGAAAGTTGGAAAAAAACTGGGGGCCAATTTGGCCTGCGTCGAAGGGACTTCGTCTCTGAGTCCCTGCCATTCGTCATGGGGCCCTGCCTTGGAAAGTTTAAGTAATCAAAACATTGACCCATTATCCATTGAAAACAACGATGGTGTGCCTGTGTAGAGTGAGTCGGTCCGGATCCAAGGGTGTTCTCATGTGACAGTTATGTAACAATGCACTGGGTCACCATGTGGGTAATGAGAAATGGGCCAGGACACTGTTATCTTATCAGGCATGATTAAGTTTTGCTAATGGATGGGACTAACTCTCCATCCAGCTGGTTGACAGGTGAGTCACTTGCAATATGAAAAAGCAAGTATTTCAGCATGTATTTTACTTCATTCCTATTTAGTTTTATATATTTCATACCCAACCTTATTAAAAAAGAAAAGGGATATAAGCAGCTTCAAAGACGAAAGGAGATCTATGTTAGAAGTGGGTGTTTAAACATAAGCCCTTTATGCTCAACCGACAGGTATTGTCACATCTACATACGACAAGAGATCACTTTGCTGGTGTTTGCCTTCTCTGAGTCACCCAGCAAGGCTGAAGAATTCCTTCCTCTGTATCATCCCTGTGCCTGGAACAAACCTGTTCTGTAGCATAATTCCCACTGCATTTCCAGTCGTGACTCCCAGGCTGAGAACATCTTGGGGGGCAGGGCCCTGATTTATTTATTTTTGAATCCTCTGTGCCTAGCAGAGGTTTTCAGTTAAGGAGGATGATGATGGAGCCGGGTGTGGTGGCTCAGCCTGTAATTCCAGCACTTCGGGAGCCCGAGGCTAGTGAACTGCCTGAGTCCGCGGGTTCAAGACCATTCCGGTCAACTTGGAGAGACTTTGTCTCTACAGTAAGTTAAAAAAAAAAAAAAAATAGCTAGGTGTGGTAGCCTGCACCTGTAGTTCTGGCTACTTGGAAGACTGAGGCGGGAGGATTGCCAGAGCCCAGCAGATCGACGCTGGGGTGGCCGTGAACGTACCATTGCACTCCAGCCGGGGCGACAGAGTAAGACTCCAATTTAAAAAAAAATGATGATGATAGAGCTGGACACAGTGGCTCATGCTTGTAATCCCAGCACTTTGGGAGGCGGAAGTGAGCAGATTGCCTGACTCCAGGGATTCGAGACCAGCCTGGGCAACTTGGCAAGACCTTGTCTCTACAATAAATAAAAAATGAGCTGGGCGTGGTGGTGCATGCCTGTGATTC
The DNA here is from genome assembly GCF_000164805.1 of Carlito syrichta. Classification (NCBI taxonomy): domain Eukaryota; kingdom Metazoa; phylum Chordata; class Mammalia; order Primates; family Tarsiidae; genus Carlito; species Carlito syrichta. The sequence goes on from NW_007017739.1 coordinate 353,254, forward strand.
CAGCTACTTGGAAGGTTGAGGCAGAAGGATCGCCTGAGCCCAGCAGGTTGAGACGGCGGTGGCTGGGAGCGTGCCACACTCCACTACAGCCTGGGTGAGAGAGACTCCAATTAAAAAAAAAAAAATGAAAAAAGAATGATGGTGATAGGCTGGGCATGGTAGTTGAAGCTTGTAATCCCAGCACTTTGGGAGGCCGAGATGGGAGGATTGCTTGAGGCCTGGAGTTCGAGACCTGCATGGGCAACATAGCAAGACTTCATCTCACTAAAAAATTTTAAAAATTAGTTGGATGTGGTGGGACATGCCTATAGTTCCAGCTACTCAGGAGGCTGAGGTGGGAGGATTGCTTGAGTTCAAGGCTGCAGTGAGCTGTGATCATGCCACTTCATTCCAACCTGATGACAGAGCAAAACCCTGTTTCTAAAAATATAAAAAATAAGGCCAAGCACAGTGGCTCATACCTGTAATCCCAGCAGTTTGGGAGACCGAGGCAGGAGGATTGCTTGAGGCCTGGAGTTTGAGAACGGCATGGACAACATAGTGAGCCCTCATTTGAACAAAAACTTAGCCAGGCATGGTGGTGCATGCCTGTAGTCCCAGCTACTTAGAAGGCTGAGGTGGAAGGATCACTTGAGCCCAGGAGGTCAAGGCTGCAGTGAGCTGTGAATGTGCCATTGTGTCAGTGAAACCCTGACTCAACCCAAAAAAAGAAAGAAGAGAAAAAAGAATCATGATGAGGAGGAAGTGGTGGAGAGTGAAGATAATGAGGAATTATTAGGTAAACTGAATTTTACATCCACTTTTCCAGCTCCCTCCAGGTCCTCTTCTCAGCCCATCCTGGAGCACACACACCAACACCTCTCTGGTTTTTCTCCCACAACCCCCACTTCCCTCCTCTATCAGGCCCTTTGGAGTGAGAGGCACAGTCCTGCAGTGACTCTGACTTTCTCTGTTGCGGTTACAACAGGGTTAAAGTTGAGGTTTCTAATCGTTCCCATGAGGTCTTATTACCTGTTGATTAGGTCCTTTTGGGATCAGCATCAAACCGACAACAATAATAAACACTCCCTTCATTGGAACTCAGTAATGACCCTGCCTGCCCTGCAGGCCTGGTGGCTCTGGGGAGGAGCACTGGCCATTATGTGGGCTGGAAATGGCAGGCCATGGTAGGGGGCGTTTTTCCAGAGATTTGGTGGGGTAAGCCGAGGGGCACAGCTAACAAGCTGATGGGTATGGGTTTGGGATTTTTGGCTGGCAGGAGGCACCGCTATCGTTCCAGCACAGGGCTACTCAGAGAGGACCCTCCACAGCCCGCCTGAGGTCTTGTGAGATGGAGCTGGGTGGTCTTTCCACTCTAGGAATTTCTGGAGAATTTCTGGTTACTGTTTCATGTATATTTTTCCAAACTTTTTCCTATGCACACACAAATGTGAGAGAGCGAGTGAGTGAGTTCGTATGCAGGTATAGTTTCAGTGTTTTTATTACAAAAATGCAATTGTACAAAATATTTTGTTCTGCAAGTTGTTTTCTTTCTCACCCAACAATCTATCTTAGACTTCTTTCCATGTTAGTGCATGAAGATTCACCTCAATCTGTTGAAGAGCTTTACAGTAATCCAGAATACGAACAAAAATACGTTTAACCAATGTAAGTAAATGTTGCTGAACATTTTGGCCGTCACCAATTTCTTGGTATTACAAATAAAGTTACAGAGAACATCCTTATAGATTTTCTCATGCACTGTGCAAGCATTTCCATTGAACACATTCAAATAGGTGGTGTCTATTTGCACACCTACTGGTAATGTCTGAGCACGTCCCCTCCTTGGTCCTTGGACAGTATTATTTTATTTTTTTGTGCCAATTTAATTGTAATAAAAGATATCTCCGTGATATTTTAATTTGAATTTCCCTGACATGACATTGTATTTATTATGTAATATATTATACATATATATATAATTCAAACCTAAAGAAAAGTTACAAGAATAATCTGAAGAATTTTCATACACCCTTTAAACAGGTACACTGATTCTTTATATTTTATTCCTTTTATTTATTATTCCTTCCCTCTCTATTTTTTTTTTTTTTTTGAGTTGGAGTCTCACTCTGTCTCCCAGGCTGAAGTTCAGTGGCATGCTCACAGCTACCGTAGCTCAACCTGCTGGACTCAGGCAATCCTTTGCCTCAGCCTTCCAAGTAGCTGGAACTACAGGCGTGCGCTGCCACACCTGGCTAATTTTTTGATTTATTGTGGAGACAAGGTCTCACCAAGTTGCTCTGGCTAGTCTTGAACCAAAGTGCTGGGATTACAGGCGTGAGCCACCGTGCCTAGCTCCCTCTATATGTTCATATCTGTGCTAATATAATGACCAGCAGTCACATGTGGTTATTCAAACCTAAGTGGAATAAAATGAATAATTTAATTGCTCAGTCACATTAGCCATATTTCAAGTGCTTGGTACTCACTTGTGGCTGTTAGCTACCACACTTCAGAGCGGACACAGAACAATTTCCATCATCAAAGAAAGTTTTGCTAGGCTCTTCTGAATGATACGAATGCATATCTTTTTGAGCCATTCAAGCATCAGTTGCAGAAATTGTGTCCATTTACCCCCTCAACCCTTCAATGTGTACTTCCTGAGAACAAGAACATTCTCTTACATAACCACAATACAGTGATTCAAATCAGGGAGTTTAACATCACTGTTTTATCCACGGACCACATTTGAATTTCATCAAATGTCCCAATATTTTTCTTTATAGCAATTGTTTTTCCTAGTCTAGGATCAAATATAGGGTCACATCTTCAACTTAGTTGTCATGTCTTCTTCTGACACTGCATTTTAAGGATTAAGTATTTAATTATTAAGTCTAGACTATGAAATCCTCCAGGGTGTGTAGCAGGTGCCATTTATCTTTATGTACCCAGCATTTAAAGCTGGGCCTAGCATGGAATCAGTGATTGGAAAAATAAATGAATGAATGGATTTCTGTACCCTATCTTTATTTCTCTCTATTACCTGTCCTCTCCATTCCTGAAATCAAAATAGAAAAGACTATATATAATTATTCTGAAATCAAAGACACCTAAAAAAAAAAGGTATTGTTAATAGGATTATAGACTGGCATCACAGTCTTTGGAAGACACTTTGGCAGGATTGACCAATATTTTAAAAAAGAAGTCATCTTTGTCCCATAATTCTACATTTTAGGACTTTCACTCGAGAAATTCATGCACATATGCACAGCAAGGCAGGCATATGGATGCTGACTGCAGTGTTACTTGTAAAGGATGGTGAAGGAGTAACAACCTAACTGTCCATCAGGAGGGGAATGGCTAAAAATGTATATGGTTGGCCAGGTGCAGTGGCTCACGCCTGTAATCCCAGCACTTTGGGAGGCTGAGGTGGGAGGATCACTTAAGGCTAGGGGTTCAAGAGCAGCTTGGGCAACATAGTGAGACCCTGTCTCTATTAAAAACATAAAAATAAAAATAAATTAGCTGGATGTAGTGGTACCTGCCCAAAGTCCCAGCTACTTGGGAGGCTGAGGCTGAGGCTGAGGCTGAGGCCAGGAAGTCGAGGCTGTGATAAGCTGTGATTGTGCTACTGTACTCCGGATTGGCCAACAGAGTGAGACCCCAATTCAAAAAAAAGTGCATATGGTCTATCCACATTAATTTAACATTTGAGGGACATTTGTAATTGTTGACTTAGTAATAAAACACCTACTATGTGACAGGTAATGTTAGAAGTTCAAAAGACACGGCAACCCCTTTGGGTCCCCTCCTACTGGGGGAGCTTTTCTGTCCTCTCAATAAATCCTGCTTTCAAAAAAAAAAGAACAAGAAGAAGAAATTCAAGAGACAAAGAAATGAAAAAGACAATGTCTCTACCTTTACTGAACTTGCACTCTGGTGGGAGGGTTTTTATATACACCACAGCAGGTAGAAGAAAATGAGATGGAACTCTACATAATGACCAAAAAAGATCTCCAGAGCACTTTCAACTGATAAAGAAACAAATCGGGTCAAGTTGCAGAATAATAACAGCAAGGATGCCTTTTGTGTTTAACATCACAAAATAAATCTCCATTTCTACATGTACGCATCTGCCTGTGAATGAAAGTGAAAAAGGATGCATACTAAGCTGGTGTTATCTCTGGGACACAATTAGGATTTTTGGGGGTGGCCAAGGAGCCTTTTTTTTTTTTTTTTGAGTAGGAGTCTCACTCTGTTGTTCAGGATGGAGTGCAGTGGCATGCTCACAGCCACAGCAGCCTCAACCTGCTGGGCTCAGATGATCCTTCTGCCTTAACCTTCCAAGCAACTGGAACCATAGGCATGCATCACCACGCCTGGCTAATTTTTTTGATTTATTGTAGAGACGAGGTCTCGCCAAGTTGCCCAGGCTGATCTCGATTCCCTAGACTCAGGCGATCTTCTTACCTCCACCTCCCAAAATGCTGGGATTGCAGGCATGAGCCACCACACCGGTAGGGCATTTTTAAAATTTGATCTTATCTGCTCTTGCTTTTTTTTTTCCCCCCCACGAGAATGCTCTCACGCTTAGCTAGTGAAATTAAAAATAAATAAATAAACACACTAATGGGAGGTCTAGCGATCATGCCAGCTAAGGGGAAGCAGCCACTCCTCAAACATTAAAGAATCAAATGCAGTTGCAACAGCACTCCCAGAGTCAAAGTGAACCTTAGGCTTTTGTCATCCATGGGAACCTGCACCAACCCGTTCAGAAGCCAATGCAGGAAATGCTATGCTCTCCAAAGCTTCCACTGCTGAGCTTCGCTACTTATCCTAAGTCTTTACAGATTCCACATTCTCTGGGAGGAAAGAAGGAAATGAAAATTCACTGTGTGCCCAGCACGTCCAATGCTTGCCATATTTGCTATTCCATTTAGTTCTTGCAACTCCAAGAAGCATTAATCTCCCCCATTTTACAGATGGAAACACTGAGGCTCAGAAGTTTTAACACATTTGTGCAAGAACTCAAGGAACCTGGATTCAGATTTGGTCCTTTCTGGTTCCAAAGTTTACCGAGTATCCTCTACTGAGAATCACTTTAGAGAGGTGGGAAAATAGGTTTGCAGTTGCAGAATCTTTTTTTTTTTTTTTGAGTTGGAGTCTCACTCTGTTGCCCAGACTGGAATGCAGTGGCCACCACAGCCTCGTCCTGCTGGGCTCCAGCGATCCTTCCACCTCAGCCTTCCAAGTAGCTGGAATTACAGGTATGCGCTACCACGCCCGGCTGATTTTTTGATTTATTGTAGAGATGAGGTCTCGCCAAGTTGCCCAGGCAGATTTCGAACCCGCAGGTTCAGGCAATCCATTCACCTCAGCCTCCCAAAGTGCTGGGATTACAGGCTGAGCCACTGAGCCCGGCTGCAGTTGCAGAATCTTAAACTGGTCGGTTGAGATGACCCATAGGCCTTTTGCTGCATTTTTAGGGGTGCTTTGGAAAACACCCGGGAAAATGCTCTGGGCATGTTTGACAAATCTCTCTTCATAGTGCTCCATTTTTGTCTGCTCCTGTCTGCCCACATCTCAAGAGAGATTACAGGGAGAGAAATAGAGTGTCAGAGAAGAGAGGAGTGGCATCATGAAAGAAAGAGAGGCTGGACCCTACATCGGTGACCATAGAGGAATTGGTAAAATAGCAAGACAGATAAATGGAAAGAAGAGAAGGGCAGGGCCCATGAGGCAGTGAGCTGTGAGGGTCCTCATCTCATAAATTAGAAAGAGAACAAAGCCACACAAGGAAGGACAGTAGACGGTCTTGCTCTGTCACCCAGGTTGGAGTGCAGTGGCACGATCACAGCTCACCACAGCTTCAAACTCCTGGGCTCAAGTGATCCTCCCTTCTCAGCCTCCCAAGTAGCTGGGACTATAGGTGTGTGCCACCACACCCAGCTAATTTTTGAATTTTTTTTTTTGAGATGAGGTCTCGCTGTGTTGCCCAGGGTGTTCTCGAACACTTGTTCTCAAGTGATCCTCCTGCCTCGGCCTCCCAAAGTGCTGGGATTACAGGCATGTGATGGGCCAGGATTTAAAAACACACACACACACACTTTACCTAAGAGGGTAGGTAGGGGAGAGGCTAGTAAACGGTGGAGAGGACAGAAGTACTCCAGACACCATACACTTTCCTCTCCATCTGGGGAGCCACTGCCCAGGGCCTGGCTGACCAGGTAAGGGGTGTGCAATCCCTGTGAAGCCAGGTGTGTCCTGGAATCATTCTGCATGCCTCTGGCCCAGCACCCCCAGTGGCCTTGCACCTTGGCCGTGGCTGTCTTAGGAATTTTCAGAGTTTGTCTTTGCCTGAAATTCTCCGGGCACACATTCAAAATGATAAAACAGATTTGACAGTGCACAGCACACCAGCCAGATTAACCATGGGAGAAAGGGCAGGAGAAGGAGAGAGAGAAGAGAAAGAAAGAGGGAACTCGAAGAGGAAAAGAGAGAAGGCGAGAGAAGAAGAGAGAGAGAAAGAGAAAGTCAGAAAGAAGGACAGTAGGAGAGAAGGGAAGGACGCCAGGGAAAAGAAAGGGCTACGAGACAAGATAAGGAGGCAGAGAAGCTGACAGAAGGAAGGGGAGGAAAGAGGGAAGACAGTCTATATTCCTGGGAAGGAATCTGTAAGACAGTTCACCACATCCTGAAGGTCAATATACTGGCCTGGGAAATTAAAAACAGCTTCTAGTTGAGGATTAGAAAAGGCCCGAGGACGTACAAAAGCTTCTGCCAGCTTCCATAAAGCTGCCTCCTGGAAATGAAAAATCACAGGCCATGATATATATATGGTCCACGTCTTTCCACACCCATGTCCACATGATAGCCTGGAGAATGAGGCCTCATCCAGGGCGTTGCTTTAATGTGAGTAATTATAATTAAGCAAGAATCCCCACAGGCTATAATCTTACACACCCACTACAGGAGCTACTGGGAAGAGGCAAGGAGGTGAACGCTGCCACAAATGCACAAAAGGAAAGTTCTAGAAGAGATAACAGGAAGTGGAATTAAACACATAGGGGAGGTCTCAGTTCCTGCTGATGGGGTAGAATGTGTCTATTTCTACATTCCAAGGGCAGAAAGTTTAAAGCAAGTCATTTTCTCTAGGACCAGGACTCGTTTTTTGGGGGGACACTTTCAGGGGAGTGGACTTTGTATACATGTTACTCATTTCTCTGAGGCTATTTTGTGATGATCTCATACTTTGATTGAAGGTAAATTAGAATGTCATTGACTGAAGTTACATTTCTAATATTCTTTATTTATCATCTCTCAGGTTGTTAATCAGAAACTGGGCAGAAATATGGTGATTTTCTGCCAGGATCTGAGTTTTGCCACCCCTTGAGGAGGATGTATGGCCTATATTTGATCACAGGGAGCCTTTGAGGCAAAAAGTGACCGCTATATCCATCCTGGGATCCTAGGCCCTGCTGTAGTTGTTCCAAAAGAGTCTACCGTCTCAGAGGTAGCTGTCTTCTGTTTCTTTAGGTCCTCTTTGTCAGCCACGAACTCCGAGCATGGTTTTTCCTTGGGGGAATCAGTAACTCAAGGGTCAGTACCAATTGGTGAAGAAACCAGAGCCTCATCCTGGTGGCCCCTCACCTCCAAGTCTCAGCAGACACTGTTGAGTTGGTGTCTTGAGGGAGATCCATCCAAGGTCTTGACCCAAGGAACCCATCCAAGGTCTTATATACCTGCCCAAGATTACGGGGTCCTGGAGCCCATTATCCATGCTTGGCTTCCTTCAGCATCTCCCACCTTCCAGCATTTCCTTGCTACTAGAAATGAGATGCCAACATTTTGGGGCACTTCCTTTATGACAGGCATAGTGCCAAATGCCTTACATCTTTCATTAGCCTTTACAGTTACAGGAGGCTTTTGATTTACAGTTCCACAGACGAGGACACTGAAGTTTAGTGAGGTTACTTGTTCAAGTTCACGTAGTGGTGAAGCCAGTGCTCAAATCCAGGATTTTCTTCAAAAGACTTGCTCTCTGCCTTCACTCCCTCATCCTGTCTTTTGTCCTTACACCTTTTGAGTCATAAAGACTCTTTCTGCCTTCCAGAGTCTCCCTGCTGAAATCCAGGTATGCTGGTGGTAGTGGCAGCAGTGAGGGGTGGGGGGCAAGGTTCCTTGAAAATTCTGACTAACCCATTAACAGAAATTTGCTGACAGATACTCACTTTTAGGCATTTTCCTCAGGATTAGCGGGGCTTGGGTAAGCAAGACTAGTTCCTGAGAAGAGAGAGGAGAGTTTGGACCAGAAAGTGTAGTAAGAAATACTCCCCAGATTTTGAAATTGCAAGTGGAGAAGGCCAGAAGTGGCCAAAGAAGGTGCCAGACCCCAGGCTGGGAAACCAGAGACCTATGTCATGCAGAGGGTGATCATATTTTGTACTTGGGGACGTAGATCATGTACCTATCCACTCTTACCTTGGTCGAAAAAAATTCAGGATGTTAGAGTGGGTTAGAATAGGTAGCCTTCAATAAAGCTTGGAGGCAGCCTGGTTTCCAGCAGGAAGTGAAAGGATTCCAGTTTTGAGGCTCTTTCCACGTGTGGACTGTAATTCAAGATGACCGTAAGTCCTAACCCTGGGGCCTGCAGGGCTGGAGAAGTCACGTTTTCTATATCAAACGAAGATTAATACCCGCAGAAGCAAGGAGGGTTCTCAGAAGGTAAGACTGGACCTCCGAAAACACCTGAGCCACCTCATTGCGGGTTCCCCCAGCTTGTCCTGGTAAACATTCTCTAAGAAATGTGCTTTGTGGAGTTGTATCTGGGAGCAGTGTAAGGGCAAGAAGACATTATATATTTTGACCCAAGGCTATTGTCTTTATCTCTCTTAAAGCAGAGGCTAAAATGTGGGGCGAGGCCACACACTAGGCCTGAACCAAGGATGGTGCTTCCAACTCTGGGTGTGACCCATTAGTAGGTTGTAAAGTCAATTTGGTGGATGGCAACCAGCTTGCTTTTCCTTTTCTTTCATTGTTTTAAAAAAAAAAGAATAGAAAATATCAGCATGCATTTGCTAGGTGAAACTTGTAATTTTTGTTATACATAAACACATATCAATTCACACACGAGCATAATTACACATGGAGTCATGAAGTAAAATTCATTTATCATTATGGGACTTGTCCCCAAAATTTGAAAACGCGTAGTCTGGGCAGATAGGCGAAGTGTAGAGATTTTGAGCTAGAAAACAGACATTCCCAGGCTTAAAAGGCATGACCAAATAAAAGCCTGGCTGTGGTTGTGACCCAATGAAATTAGCAAGAAGCAAAAAGATAAAAGCCTCTTCATTTTTTGTAACATGCATATTGCCAAAGAAACTGTAAGAAAGAGTGAAAATAGTCTGTAATTGTTCACAACCCCTAGCCCTCTACTATAAACTGAATGTACTCTCCCACTAAATTCATATGTTGAAATCCTAACCCTGCTGTAATGGTATTTGCAGGTGGGGCTTTTGGGAAGTGATTAGGTTATGAGGGCAGAGCTCTCATCAATGAGATTAGTGCCCTTATAAAAGAAACCTGAGAGTGCTCCCTCACGAATTGCTGTCTACCAACCAGAAAATGGGCCCTCACCAGACACTGAATCTGTCAGCACCTTGATTTTGAACTTCCCAGCCCCCAGAACTGTGAGAAATAAGTTTCTGTTGTTTATAAGTCACCTAGTCTTGGGCACTGTAGCAGCCTAAATGGACTAAGACACCACCCAAATATGCGCCAAAAGTTAGTGAACTGCTAAAGCCGTATAGTCCCCAGAAAACACATCCTCCCAATGCCATCTTTAGACATGTCCATGGAGGCCAGACAGACGAAGATGATTCTCTGGGGGTCTATACTGGATTCCAAGAATTCTTCCTACTGCCAGGAGTCTCAATTATTATTATTATTATTATTATTATTGAGTCAGAGTCTCACTCTGATGCCCAGCCTGGAGTGCAGTGGCATGTTCATGGCCACTGCAGCTTCAACCTGCTGGACTTAGGTGATCCTTCTGCCTCAGCCTTCCAAGTAGCTGGAACCACAGGTGTGTGCCACCATGTCTGGTTAATTTTTTTGATTTATTGTAGAAACAAGGTCTTGCCAAGTTACCCAGGCTAGTCTCGAACCCTTGGACTCAGGCAATCGTCTTGCCGCAGTCTCTCAAAGTGCTGGGATTACAGGCATGAGCCACCGTGTCTGGCTAGTCTTAATTATTTTTGTTCTCCAGGATATGTTATAGTATGTGCTATTTCCTATTGTCCCAGAGTTTTTATTCTATACATCCCACTCTTTCTGCATTGTATTGGGTGTACTGGAGTAAATATCATCATTTAACCACAGACCACAGTAGTTACCACTAGCAGTTACCTCTGAATTTCAAGAAGAGGAATGTCACAGGATGTAGTAATTATACAAGCCCTTGGGCTCTTTCCATGGCAGCTGCTGCATTTTTATATTGTTCTGGGCATTTGCACAAGCGTTTCTGTGGAAGACAGGTATGAACTAATGTCGAGTAGCCGAAGGGGTGAAGTGTAGTAGACATTTGTTGGTTGCTACCCAGTGCTCATCCAGATTTTCCTTCAGGTAATTACATTCCCATCAAGCCCATGAATTTGGTGGAATGTTTCAGCTATGAGCCCTGACTGACTTGAGCCAGGCAGCACCTTTTATTCCCCTGGTTACAAACACACGCCTTCCTGGGTGAGTGTTGCGTCCTGGGATGGCCCCATCAAATGTGTTTCAGGACTCTTACTTGGTATGATGGTACAGAAGCACTCTCTACCTCTTAACATGAACAGGGACACGTGGGGTACAAAGCCAAGCTGGCAGCTGCCCTGTGACTTCAAAGGGTGCTAACCTTAGGATGAGGACAGCATTGTAGGTGATGGGGTGGAGAGGAATAAGGGCTCTAGGCCCATCATTACACTCTGAGCACCTGGACCAACAATTCATGTGATCTGCCTTACCTCTGGAATGTCCCCTGTAAGCCAGAAGCTGTCCTTATTGAAATCTGTTTGAATTGATTTCTCATAGTTAGATCATAGAAAATACAAACTTTGGCCATGCGCAGTGGCTCAAGCTTGTAATCCCAGGACTTTGGGAGGCCGAGGTGAGAGGATTGCCCAAGCCAGGGGTTTGAGACCAGCTTGGGCAACTTGGTGAGATCTTGGGTCTACAATATATCAAAAAATTAGCCGGGCATGGTAGTACACACCTGTAGTTCCGGCTACTTGAAAGGCAGAGGTGGAAGGATTGCCTGAGCCCAGCAGATCGAGGCTGCGGTGGCCGTGAGCGTTCCACTGTACTCCAGCCTAGGTGACAGGGTGAGACTCTGACTCAAAAACAACAACAACAAAACAGAAAATATATACACTTTGTAAAGCAGTTTACTTTTGAGAAATGGGGTCTTGCTCTGTTTCTCAGGCTAGAGTGTAGTAGTACAATCATAACTCACTGCAGCCTCAAATTCCTGGGTTCAAGCAATCTTCCTGCCTCCGAGTAACTAGGACTATAGGTGTGCACCACTGTGTCTGGTTTGAAAAAAAAAATTTTTTTTTAAAGAGATGGGGTCTCGTTATGTTGCCCAGGCTACTTCATCTGCTTTCTACTTTGTTTTGCTTAAGGCCAGGCTTTCTCATCCCAGAAGTGCTGAGCCTCTGTCCTAGGCCTCCGGGAGGGTGGATTCATTCACAGTAGATTTCTTTTTTTTTTTTTTGAGTTGGAGTCTCACTCTATTGCCCAGGCTGGAGTGCAGTGGCACACTCATGGGCTACCCCAGTGTTGACGTGCTGGGCTCCGGTGATCCTTCCACCTCAGCCTTCCAAGTAGCTGGAACTATAGGCACACGCTACCATACCCGGCTAACTTTTTTATTTATTGTAGAGACCAGGTCTTGCCAAGGTGTCCGGGCTGGTCTCAAACCCACAGGCTCAGGAGATCCACTCGCCTTGGCCTCTCAAAATGCTGAGATTACAGGCTGAGCCACTGAGCTCGGCCCACAGTAGATTTTAGTGGCTCTAGTCAGGGCCTACTCCAGAAAGTTCCTTCTGCTCAATTTCCCCCATACTAAGTACACACTTGTGAAAAAAGGGTTCTTGATTGTGTTGGAGCACTCAAGGCCCTTTCTGACTGTCCCTGGCCTATTCCTTTGCCCTTGGTTGATTTTCCATCACTAATCTTGCCTCTAAGTCACAATCATATTAAACTGCTGAGAGTTCCAAGCCCCATACTATTTTCTGTGCCTTTGTTCATAGTTTTTTTTCTTTTTTGTCCTATTTCCTCTGCTTTCTTTGCTTCACATCTGTTTGCCTGTATCTATTTATCTAATATGGTAACCATCAGCCACACATGGCTACCGATCACTTGAGATGTGGCTAGTGCCAAATTTTCTACTTTATGTCATTTAAATTAATTTAAATTACAAATTGAAAATGGAAGTGATATGTTTCCATTACACACAACTTTATTGCTTTGCTAGGACTACATTTTACTTGAACTGTTGAAAATTTGGCATCCAAATTGAGATGTGCTGTAAGGATAAAATATAAACTGGATTTCAAAGACCCGTGCAATAAAAATAATGTACAATATCTCATTAATAATTTTTATACTGATTGCATACTGAAGTGGTCATAGCTTGGATATACTGGGTTGAATGAAATATATTATTAAGATTATTTTCAGCTGTTTGCTTTTACTTTTTAAATGTGGCTACTCAAGAATTTTAAATTGCATTCGTGGCTTGTACTATATCTAAGCTGGACAGCTCTGGGCTAGACATTCTCAGAGAACATCTCCTTGAGAAAGCTTTTCCCAGTCATCCAGGCTAGGCACAGTGGCCCTCTGACACCTTTGCATGACTTCCTCTTACATAGGATTAGCCTCATTAATTGATATTCTTGTTATGTCTCTCTCTCCCCCTCTGGACTATATGTTTCTCAAGGGCAGGGACCATGTTTTATATTTTAGAGCCTGGTGCATGGTAGGTTCTTGATACTTGGGATATATATAAATGTATAAGCCGGGCTCGGTGGCTCAGCCTGTAATCCCGTGCCTTTGGGAGGCTGAGGTGAGTGG
>NW_007017739.1:366552-422129 GCF_000164805.1 Carlito syrichta
CTAAAATATAAACACACATACACACACACACACACACACACACACACACACACACACACACACACACATACTCACACGCACACATACACTTGGGAGAGAGAAATATATAATATATGCTGTGTGTGTGTGTGTGTGTGTGTGTGTGTGTGTGTGTGTGTGTGTGCGCATCTTTTTTTTGGACATTTGGTAGCCCAGGCTAGAGTACAGTGGCACAATCACGACTCACTGCAGCCTCACCATCTTGGGCTCCTGCTATCCTCCCATCTCAGCCTCCTGAGTAGCTGAGACTACAGGCACCTCCATGTCCAGTTAATATATATATATATTTTTTACTTTTTGTAGAGACGAGGTCTCCTTATGTTGGCTAGGCTGGCCTCAAACTCCTAGGTTTGAGGAATCTTTCCGCCTCAGTCTCCCAAAGTGCTGAGATTACAGGCGTGAGCCACCACACTCAGCCTTGTGAAATAAATTAACAGATGGCTAACCATGTCAAATTCACAGATATCTTTAAACATCATTCATCATACAACTACTTTTTAGATTAATTTTCTGTCTTGGGCTTTCTAGAGGTCTAGCCTTCTGGCTGTATCTCAAGACCATTGAGTGTAGGACCCAACCTGGGGACGTGTACGGGGCAGCCCTATGGGCAAATCTCCCAACACTGCCTAGCATCCTGCACCTGGGAGGGCACCAGAGGGGTACAATGCGGGAGTGAGCAGACAAGGGAGAGCTCCAGGAGGAGTGGGGTAGAGAAAGCAGGAAGCAAGACTTCTCCCTTCGCTTCTGTGGCCACAGGAGCTGAGCATTGCTGCCAAGCAGACAGTGGTGTAGGGGAGAAGGAAGGAGAGGCCAGGCTGGCTGTGGTATCCCACTGGGTGGAGTTAAAATTTATAACAAGGGAGAGGCAACTGAAGAAAAGAAAGATTCTTTTACAAATTCTGCTGAAGCCTAATTAAAAAAAAATTCCACTCCCTCATGCAAAGTTTTAAGAGACTTCCCTTTCAGAATTATTTTCAGTCTGCTGGTAACAGGCAGGAAGAGTGTCAGATGTTCACCAAGCTATAAAGAGGACACTCCCTGCCCTTGAAAACACAGGGCCGGCCCACATTGCTTTCTTGACTTAGGTTATGAGGACACAGGATGTGAAGTTGTCAAGGCATAGATCTTTCCGGAAAGGAGTGTCCCATGTGGTAGGCTGAAAAAATGAAAAATGGCTGCTGTATTTTGCAGCTCCTCCCACCAAGAGGTGGGGTCAACGTCACCAGCCCTTGAATCTGGGTTATACTCGTGAGATATTAGAAAACTTGATGCAAACAGTGCTTGCACGCTGGGGCTTTCTGTGTTTTGCTATTTTTGGAATCCCGCCACCACATGAAGAAGTCTAGCCTAGCAAGCTAGATACTGGAGACATGTGGCCTGGTCACCCTTGTGGATCCCCAACAGCTTCCAGACACATAAGTGACACCATCCAGGACCACCAGGCCTTAGACAATCCTCCATCTGACTGTAGCCACATATGCAAGGTCAGGTGAGAGCAGCAGAAGAACCTCTAGCTAAGCCCAACCCAAGTTGCCAATCCCTAGAAGGGTGAGCTAATTAGTGATTGTTGTTTTAAGCCTCTATGGGTGGGGTGTTTTAAAAATGTGGTGCTATGGTCTGAGTGTTCCTGTACCTGCAAAATTCACATGTTGAAACTTAATCCCCAATTTGGTGATATTAAGAGGTGGGGCCTTTGGGATTAGGTCCAAGGGTAAAGCCCTCACGAGGGAGCTTTGTCCCTTCTGCCATGTGAGGACACACCGAGAATGTGCCATTTATGAGGAACAGGCCCTCACTAGACACCGAATTCGCTAGTGCCTTGATCTTGGACTTCTTAGTCTCTAAAACTGTGAGAAATAAATTTCTGTTTTGAGCTACCTTGTTTATGGTATTTTTTAAAAAGCAGCCTGAATAGACTAAGACATGTAGTAAGAAAAAACCCCAAAACCCAACTAATACATTCTGACTCAGAGGTAGGAAAATCCATGTAGAAACAGCCACCTTACAACTTAACATAGGAGAGCTAATATAATAGTATCTTGGTCTGTTTGTACTGCCATAACAAAATACCATAAAGTGGGGAACTTTTATTTATTTATTTATTTGAGTTGGAGTCTCACTCTGTCGCCCAGGCTGGAGTGCAGTGACACACTCCTGGCCACTGCAGCCTTGACATCCTGGGCTCAGGTGATCCTTACACCTCAGCCTTCCAAGTAGCTGGAACTACAGGCGCGCTACCACATCCAGCTAATTTTTTGATTTATTGTAGAGATGAGGTCTCACCATATTGCCCAGGCTGGTCTCGAACCCATGGACTCAGGCAATCCTCTCGCCTCGGCCTCCCGAAGTGCTGGGATTATAGGCTTGAGCCACCTTGCCCGGCCTAAACTGGGGAGCTTTTTTTTTTTTTTTGAGTTGGAGTCTCACTCTGTCACCCAGACTGGAATGCAGTGGCCGCTCCCAGTCACCGCAGTCTCGACCTGCTGGACTCCAGCGATCCTTCCGCTCAGCCTTCAAGTAGCTGGAACTACAGGTGTGTGCTACCACGCCCGGCTAATTTTTAAACTTATTGTAGAGATGAGATCTTGCCAAGCTGCCCAGACGGGTCACGAACCCAAGGGCTCAAGCAATCCACTCACCTCAGCCTCCCAAAGCGCGGGATTACAGGCTGAGCCACCGAGCCTGGCTACTGGGGAGCTTCTAAACAGAAATTCATTTTTCACGGACCTGGAGGATGGGAAGTCCAAAAATCAGGGCTCTGGTGTCAGCAGGTTTGGTGTCTGGTGAGGGACTGCTTTTTGGTTCACAGATGGTGCCTCCTTGCTGCATCCTCATCTGGTGGCAGGGGTGAGCTAGTTCTCTGGGTTTCTTTTATAAGGACACAAATTCCACTCATGAAGGTTCCAACCGTGTAACCTAATCACCTCCCAAAGTCCCCAACACCTAATGCCATCCCATCAGGGATTGGGTTTCAATGTTCAGACCAGAACAGAGTGATTCAGAGTGTGGGCTTTGGTGCCAGGGGGTGCCACCACTTGCTTGGTATGATCACGGGCACCTTTGGTAACCATGATAACAATCACAGCACTCACTTTGTAGGGTTGTAATGAGAACTGTGCCAGCCAGGGTGACACGCTGCTATTGGAACACCTTAGGGAGAGTTTATATAGGGACTATTGTATCACAAAGGTGTGGTCAGGGTTTGAGGAACCACAAGGGAGAGCATAGTACCCTTAGGCCATGACACCGCCCATGGGTGAAGAGGCAAGGAGAGGCCAGGTGACCAGAAGCTGTGGACAGAGCAGCAAAGTTAAAGAGGGGTGCTGGACAGGAGCCGTGACCTTGTGTTTGAGAGATGAGGCCATTCTGGAGTGATGGGGCCAGGATGGAACTGGGGGAACAAAAACTTGGACTTCACTTCTTCATCCTGCCTATATCCTGACAGTGTTCCTTATTGGTCAAATCTAACTGAAAGCCACTGGGCATACAGGTCAACCTCCTATGGAAGACAGCAAGGTGAAGCGGGGGAGGTAGAGAAAATCAGGAGCTACTGGAAAGATTTAAAAGCAGTAATGTGGACCAGCCACGGTGACTCATGCCTGTAATTCCAGCACTTTGGGAGGCCAAGCCAGGAGGATTGCTGGCGTCCAGGAGTTTGAGACCAGCCTGGGCAACATATCAAGACCTTGACTCTCTGAAAATTAAAAAAAAAATTTTAGCTGGGCATGGTGGTGTGCACCTATAGTCCCAGCTCTGCAGGAGGCTGAGGTGAAAGGACTGTCTGAACCCAGGATGTCGAGACTGTGGTGAGCTGTATCGTGCCACTGACCTCCAGCCTGGGAAACAGAGTGAGACTCTTGACTTCAAAAATAAAAAATAAAAGCAATAATGCATATAAAAGCACTGAGCATGTACCTAAAGCCTAGTAACTATTTGCTATAATTATTATCTACATTATCAGTAGAAACCAAGGATTGTGGGTGCAGAAGAGGAAAGGCATATTTTTTTCTGGGGTGACTTGCAGAGTATTCATGGAGGAAATCCGCTTTGAGTTGTGGCTTGGAGGAATGAAGGGAATAATAGCCATAATGATAAAAGCAAACACTGATATGAAATCTACTACACACAGGTACCATCCTGAATGCCTTACATACATTAATCTGTTCAAACCTTATATTCACTTTATGGGGTAGGTACTATTATCCCCATTTCACAGATGAGAAATTGAGGCAGAAAGAAGTTGGATAACTCAACTGAGGTAACACAGCTAATAGGCAGTGGAGCCACGATTTGAACCAATTTCAAAGGAGGTGTGGGGCGTGGGATTTGGTTTTTAGGCACAGAGCTGGAAAACTCATTAGAGGAAGTTGTGAGTCACCCTGATGAGCTAGATTGTGGGGTTTGTGCTGGAGAATGGCGAGAGACAGTCTGGAGAGAGAACAAAGACCAGAATGATAGGCCGAGGAGTCTGGTCTCTATTCTGGCAGGCTATGGGAAGCCACTGAGGACTTCAGAGAAGAGAGAAGCAATCACAGCAAATTCATCCATATGCAGGGCAGAGTTAAGAAAACGGAGCAACTGGAAGCCAGGCAGTCAGCTAGAGGATACTGCAGTAGTCCAAGCATCAGGTGAGAGGACTTGAAAGATAGCAACCCAGAGGGAGGCAAGGGATGGTGGAATTGCACTGCAAAGGAAGTCTCAACAGGACTTGGGAACTGAAGTGCCGGGTGTGTCAAGGCCAGGTGGGAGGGCTGAAGAAAGAGAAACAGGACGGGAGGTTTGGGACCCAGACAACGAGTGAATGATGGTATCAGGTGTGCTAATCAGTCACACTTAGTGTATGTGTTGGGAAAAAAAAGGTGTAACTCAGCCAGTTTTGTGTGTCTTTCAGTTACAGTACTAATGTTAATAAGTCATTCCACGCCCACACACCACAACCAGTTGCAAAATAGCAACCCATTTCACAATACCAGCTCCTGGTAAAGTCACTTATGAGAGTGGAACAAGGATGGGGGTGAATTCTAGAACGACTCCCCGAGGTGGTGGGAGGACCAGGGTAGCAGGACATTGTGAGATTAGTTCTGGGGCAGCTGGAAGGATGCTTGGTTGCCCAGCGACAATGCTACCTCCGCCACAGCCTTGGTTTCCTGAAGTCCCGGATGCATCTCATTAAAAGGAAAGAAGGATAGACGGCCGACATATTTTCTGAAGTGCCATTTTCAATGTCCCAAGTCCTGGTATCTTGTTTATAAGTGGCACTTACAAAATGCAAGGGAAAGGGAAAAAAAGGGGAGAGGAAAAAGGTCTCCTAGGATCTCAAGCATGCGAGGCGTTGATCTTGACTTTCTGATTTCAGCTTGTCTGAGAGACGGGGTGCGGAGCCTCCTTGAAATCCACCTGAAATGAATTAGCCTGAAGTAAAAGTAGGTGTTTATCTCAAGTCATTGCCTCAAATAGCTGACTACCTGTTGGAAGAAGGGTCTGATCGATGCAAACCAGAGCAGCCGTGCGTGAGCTGTTACACAGCGGTTAGTATTGATCAGAGCTAAAGGCTGCCGATAGGAATGTGGAGGAAACTGACAGGCAGAGAAGAGGGAAGAAGGAAACAGCCTTCGCTGGTGGCAGCCGTACAGAGGAAAGCCGATAAAAAGTCAATTCCACTTAACTGAATGGCTGCTAACTAAATATTTTTGGGGCCAGAGCCTTCCCAGGTAGCAGCTGGAGCATCTCTGTTCCGGAACTGAGACATCAAGTGAGAGCCAGGCATCGACAGGCGAGATCGCTGGGCCCTGGTGATGGATGGGGAAGAGGAGAGCCCCTGGATGCAGGGATGGGCGGCTCTGGGCTCAGCAGTGCTGACTGGGACACTCACTGGAGGACAGCCACCCGCCACAGAGTGCTGCTGATGGGCAGGGCGGGACAAGGTTAGGCTGGAAACTGGAAATAGTCACTAATTCATTCATTCATTTAAAATTCTGATGCTGGCCAGGCAGGGTGGTTCATTCCTGTAATCCCAGCCCTTTGGGAGGTCAAGACGGGAGGATTGCTTGAGCCCAGGAGTTCGAGACCAACCTAGGCAACATAGTGAGACCTCATCTCTACAAAAAAAAAAATCAAAAAATTAGCTGGGTGTGGTGGCGCGTGCCTGTAGTCTCAGCTACTCAGGAGGCTGATGTGGAAGGATCATCTGAGCCCAGGAAGTTGAGGCTATGGTGAGTGAGACTCTGAGTCAAAAAATAAAAATAAAAACAAACACAAAACCCTGATGCTTTTCACTGAACTTAATTAAGAACTGTTGAAACTACCTGTTGGAAAGTTGGACAGTGCATGGCCCTGTCATAGAGAGAAGCAGAACTGTGCCGTAGCTACAAGACTGAATTTGGGGTTTACAGATAACCTGCTTTTCTGAACTTTTATGCACACAGGATTGTAATTCCTTTTCTTGAGGTAAGTGAGGCCATGTAACTTGTTTTGGCTGATGAAATGTGAACAGAAGTAACACAAGTCCCCTCTGGGGGGTCGTGTCTAATGACTGCTGTACAACTTTCCAACTCTTTGCTTGCCACTGGGGTCCCAGGCACTTGGGTTGATAGAGCGAAACCATCTGGAATGTTAAGCAAATGCATGGATAGTTGTCCAAAACTGTGATGGGTTTTGTGTGAGGACGGAATCAACTCCTGTGGTGTCACACTTCTGAATTTGGGGGATTGTTTGTTACTTAACATAACTGAAACTTTTCTGACTTACACAAGGGGACTGGGTTTTAGAATCCTATCTCCACCAGTTGCTCACAGTTGAGTGATTTGGCCTATTGTTTAATCCACCCAAATCTTGGTCTATCTATATAAAGTACATAAAAACGGCAACAATGACAATACAAATTACCATGTTGCAAGGTGCAGGCATGGCAAAGCCTTCGTGTATGCTAACTTGTGTAATTCTCAAAGCAACCCTGAGAAGAAGCTATTCTTTTTTTTTTTTTTTGAATTGGAGTCTCACTCTGTCGTCCAGACTGGAGTGCAGTGGCCGCTCCCGGCCACCGCAGCCTCAACCTGCTGGGCTCCAGCAATCCTTCCGCCTCAGCCTTCCAAGTAGCTGGAACTACAGGCACGCGCTACCACGCCCGGCTGATTTTTTGATTTATTGTAGAGATGAGGGCTTGCCAAGTTGCTCAGAGGGTCTCAAACCCGCGGGCTCAGGCAATCCACTCACCTCAGCCTCCCAAAGTCTTAGATTCTTATTCTTATTTTGCAAATGTGGAACCTACAGCTCAGAGAAGTTGAAAGACTTTCCTACAGTCACACAGCTTACACATGGCTGGTAGGAATTCAAACCCAGGCAGACCAACTCCAGAGCACTTTTTCTTAAGCATTTTCCTATTCTGGCTCTCAGCTTAGGTGTATAATAAATAACACCTTGTATAAGCTTTGGAATACATTCACTGGCTGACTTGTACCCAAGCACTCTATGTAGGAGGAGATGAAAACATTGTGCCTAGTATTTCTTTTGATCTTTTACCATCTTACTCCAGCTCCCTTATGGGCTTCTGTGAGGGCCGAGCCCATCTGGAATGTTCTTCTCCACATGTTCCCCAAATCCTGGTTATTTCCAAAGCTTTAGATAAAGTCCTCATTCACTTGTGATACAAACAAGATAATTCCTTATCATTGGAAGAGGCTGTCAGATAACATTATTTAGAGGAGTTTCTCGTGTATAATATGGGTGTGATAGCATTCACCTCCTAGGTTGTCATGGTCATAGTTCTCATTTTTTTAAACATCACTTATTGGTTCTAGACACAAGACCATGTGATTACATTTATAAATCTTCATAGCAATCCTAGTAGGTAGATACTACATTATGTCCATTTTACAAGTGCTCAGATAATTTAAATACTTTTCCAGAGGTCACCCAGCTAGAATGAAGGAAGGAGCCTAGTTCAAACTATGCTTCCAAAGCCTGTCCTCCTATCTATTAAATTCTCCTACTTGTGGAATTAGAATGAAAGAGCAAAATAGAATTTTCTTGGAGTACAGTACCTGGCACATAATAGCAGCTCCATAAATGATAACACTTATTTTTATTTATTTATAAACATTTATGGAGCATCTACTATGCAATAGGTATTGTGGGTCAAGAAATCCCTAAAGGAATTCTCCAAGAAACTTGGAAAACAAATATATGAGGAAATGGCATCTTGTTCATGCTGCTTTTCAAGATGTCCTTGGACTGGCTGCTGCATCAACGCAACTCCTTAGAAATCACCGAACAATGGGGATTCCAAGCCAAATGGGAGGGCAGGATACAGGGAACATCTGTAGCTCTCACTGTGCTGGTGGGCTTCCCAGGCGAGTCTTGAGTCTCCTGAAAGGCACCGCCAGTCACACCTGGGTTCTGGGCAGCTGTGAAATTTCCCCTGTGAAGGGAACCCTTGGAGAGTGGAGATCATTGACGATTGCATGAATTGTGGATGGTAACATGAGCTGTCTCGTGTCTGAAGCTGGAATTCAAATCCAGGACTGAGTTTCCCTTTCCTTAGGACCTTATGAGTGAGAGGAAAGAGTGGTGATTGATGCTCTTTGTTTTCTGTTTTGTTTTGTTTTGTTTGTTTGTTTGTTTTTTGAGTGGGAGTCTCACTCTGTCACCCAGGTTGGAGTACAGTGGCACACTCATGGCCACCGCAGCCTCAACCTGCTGGGCTCACGCGATCTTTCCTCCTCAGCCTTCCAAGTGGCTGGAACTACTGATGCACGCCACCACGCCCAGCTAATTTTTTAAAATTTTGATTTATTGTAGAGAGGAGGTCTCGTCAAGTTGCCCAGGCTGGTCTTGAACCCTTGGGCTCAGGCAATCCTGTAGCCTCTGCTTCTCAAAGTGCTGGGATTACAGGCTGAGCCACTGAGCCTAGCCTGGTGCTCCTTGACTGTAGTTGGAATTTACCTGGTTTACTCTGTAGAGTTTACCCAGCCCCCTGGGGAGGAGCAAGCATGCTCACCTTGTATCAGCTGATGACGCCCTAGGAGATCCTCCTCCCCAGAGAAAGGGCCTGACATACTTATATGGTGCAAGGCATTGCTCCTTAAACCTTCCCTACGCTCTTCCAAAGTGGATGACTGGCGAGGAAACTGAGCCTCAAAGAGTTTAAGTGACATCTACTGTCAGTCCCTATTTTCTCTGGGGTTTTTTGAGATTACTTCACAATTTTGCTGAATAACTAATTTTGTTGAGTAATTAATTAGGGGGTCATCTTTGCGTTCTCCTTGTCAAATGCTAGCTACATGAAAAAATTTTCATTTATTTAATTTTTTTAGAGGCAGGGTCTTGCTCTGTTGCCCAGGCTGGAGTACAAGGGCATGATCACAGGTCATTGCAGCCTTGACCTCCTGGGCTCAAGTGATCCTGCCACCTCAGCCTCCCGAGTAGCTGGGACTACAAGCCACTGAGGGCAGCTAATTTATTTTTCTATTTTTTGTAGAGATGAATCTCATTATGTTGCCCAGACTGGTCTTGAACTCCTGGGCTCAAGTGATCCTCCTGCTTCAGCCTCCCAGAGTGCTGGGAGATAATAGGTATGAGCCACTGTGCCCAGTCCCAGTTGCTAGTTACTTGAGAAATGCATTCTGTGTATTAATATATCAATGTATTGATGTATGTGTGTGCATGTATGTGTGTGCATGTGTGCCCACTCACTAACCTCTACTGCCAGGCTCCTTGTAGCTGATATTTTGGGCATATACTGAAGGGAACGTGCTCAGGCTGTTTTGTTTCTGTACTTAATGCTTAGCAACTTTAATCAACTTCATTCCTTTAGGTAGTAGATTTAATATTTTAAGTATGGTTTTAATTACCACCCTCCTCATGTTTAAGGCAAAACCACGAAAAGGGGAAAAACATCTAACCTAGGAGCACTGCCAGTGAGTCTCCTCTTTGTGAGAATGAAGGACAGAATTCCAGAACATGGGGGCTACAGTGCTCCTGAAACTGTTTCTCAGGGCATAGATACATGATGCTTACATCATTTCAAATTTTGCTGGATTCTATGATCCCAGCACAGACTGTAAACATTTATCTTTGGGCATTCCCAGAAATGTGTCTTACGGAAGGGATTAGCTGTTTGCGCATGTAAAGTTCTGAAGGTGAGCACCTCTAACCTAACCCGCATAATTAAAGTGGAAAATTTTTGGTGGAGGAAAAAAAAAAAAACATCAGGGAAAATACCATGTTTGGGAAGAGAGCTGCACTCCTGTTGTCTCGAGAGATAGCTCTGCGTTCCTGGGTACTTAATTATATCCCATCTTACTGTGCACTCTAATTCTTTCATCCTTTTGGTCTTTGCAAACAATATCAGATCCTTGGCTCCATAAACTCTTCCCTGCAAGGTCCTCAATGTCTAGCTCTGTGTTGAGATGGTAAGCAAGCTGAGGGCAAGGAGGGTGACGCTGACCTGGAGCCAGTGGTTGGTTTTGCAGAATCATTTTTAAACATGACATTCATTCATTTTTTTTTTTTTTTGAGTTGGGGTCTTACTGTGTTGCGCTGGCTGGAGTGCAGTGGCACAATCATGACTCACTGCAGTCTTGACCTCCTGGGTTCAGGGGATCCTCCTGCAACAGCCTCCTGAGAAGCTGGGATTACAGGTGTGTGCCACCGCGGCTGACTAATGTTTTTTTTTTTTTTTAGTTGGAGTCTCACTCTGTCACTCAGTCTGGAATGTGGTGGCATGCTCACAGAAACCGCATGCTCACAGAGAATGCAGCCTCTATCTACTGGGCTCAGGCAATCCTTCTGCCTCAGCTTGCCAAGAAGCTGGAACTATAGGCATATGCTACCACACTCATCTCATTTTTTGATTTTTTTAATTTTTATTTGGAGTCTCACTCTGTCGCCCAGGATGGAGTGCAGTGGCACATTCACGGCCACCACAACCTTGACCTGCTGGGCTCAGGTGATCCTTCTACCTCAGTCTTCCAAGTAGCTGGAACTACAGGCACTCACCACCAGGCCCAACTAATTTTTTATTTATTGTATAGATGAGGTCTTGCCAAGTTGCCCAGGTTGGTTTCGAATGTGAGGGCTCAGGAAATCCTCTCACCTCGGCCTAAAAAAAAGTGTTGGGATTATAGGCATGAGCCACTGTGCCTGGCCCATTTTTTGAGTTTTTGTAGACGTGAGGTCTCACTATGCTGTCCAGGTTGGTCATTAATTTTTTTTTTTTTAAGTCTTGGTCTCATTCTGTCAGCAGGCAGGAGTGCAGTGACAAGATCACAGTCCACCAAAGCCTTGACCTGCGTGCCACTATGCCTGGCTAATTTAAAAAAAAATTTTTTTGTGGCAAGGAGGTCTTGCTATGTTGCCTACAGTGGTCTTGAATCCCTAGGCTCAAGTGATCCTCCTGCCCCAGCACTACAGGCATGAGCCACCATGCCCAGCTGGTCATTGATTTTTTTTTAAAGTGACGTATATAAGGAAAAAAATAACAAAACAAAACAATAGGTTTATAGTTCAGATCAATCCCGTTGGTATAAAACAAAACCAATTTGTGAGACTGGGTTTGAAAATTCAAATACAGAAAAGTACAAAGTGAACATGAAAAAACCTGCTGTTCTCACCCTAGCCTGGTCTTTCTCTACCAAAATGATTACTGTCAACATCTTCTTGTGATTCCTTCCCTCAATTTGAAAAATGTATTCATGGTATAATTGCAGTGGCACCTTAGAAAGCCCTTCTTCGTATTGTCTGTGCTCATCAGGCTGTAACACCCGATGTTTGACTATGATAGATTCAGCACCTTTTTTTTTTTTTTTTTTTGAGCAGGGTCTCACTCTGTTGCCCAGGCTGGAGTGCAGTGGCATGCTCACGGCCACCGCAGCCTCGACCTGTTGGGCTCAGGCGATCCTTCTACCTCAGTCTTCCAAGTTGCTGGAACTACAGGGGTGTACCACCACACCTGGCTAAATTTTTTGATTTATTGTAGAGATGAGGTCTTGCCAAGTTGCCCAGACTGGTCTTGAACCTGTGGGCTCAGGCACTCCTCTTGCCCCTGCCTCCCAAACTGCTGAGATTATAGGCATGAGCCACCATGCCCAGACTATATAGAATAGTTTCAAGAAGGGAGCACAGGGAGATATTTCCGGACTCCAATGCTATGCTAGTCACAGTATAGACTATTCAGTGAGAAGGAACAGGGTGGGAAGGATAAGTGGAGAGGAAGGGAAGGTATCAGAGAAACTTTGCCCATAATGTGATTTTTGTCTAGTGCCAGTTCAAGATCTGATTTCCTTTGTAGTCTCTCATGTTGCTTGGAGCAGGGAGTTGCCAAGAGCCACAGGATCTGAGTCCTAAAACTAGGTACTGTATTCTGGTTCTACCACAAGATCTATGACCTTGGCAACTCACATCACTTTCCCAGCAAATTTCCTTTTCTGTAAAATGAGGATCATAAATCTTGGCTCACCTACCTCATGGGGCTGTTGTGAGGCTCAAATAAGTCTGGGGATGTTTACGTGTTTGGTTTACTAGAAAGCATTGCTTAGAGATGCTAACTATCATTATTGGCTTGATGTGTACCTGTGAATTTATTGGTCCTATAAAACTTTGATTTGGGACTGGATGTGGTGGCCCAGGGTTGTAATTCCAGCACATTGGAAGGCCAAGTGGCTGGATTGCTTGAACCCAGGCTATTGAGACCAGCCTGGGCAACAACAACAACAAAATCAAAAAATTAGCCAGGTGTGGCTGTAGTCCTTGTTTGGGTGGCCAGAAGTTTGAGACCAGCCTGGGCAATATAGTGAGACTTCATCTCTTAAAAAAAAAAAAAAAGTAAAAAATTTGACTTTAAAAATTAATGAAAATTTTGATTTAGAGATACCTGGGATCCTGGTATTGTCTGTAATCAATTCAAGAACATGTAAGGAGATTGGCAGCCTTGTGAATGAATGGATTATAATCTAAGTTCAGTGATAGCAGGTTTGAAGAACACACCATAATCAGCTTTCTTCTCTGTCCTTCCTCTCCTAGCAATTTGGGACAAGCTGGGGACTGGTTGACATGCTCTTGATGTGTTGGAATTTGTCCTGCTTTATGGTCTGGTCTGATGCAGGACCACATATCACACAGAGACACAAAGCAATCGACAGCATCCTGGCCATTTCTTATGGATCCAATATCCTGTGTCTAGGCTGTACTTCAGGCCAACTTTTAGTGAAGTGGATCAATGCTTGAAGCACATAATGTAACATGATTCTTCAAGAGTTTGATTAATTGTGTCACAGTCACAGCCTCAGTTCAGGTTCAACCTTTTAAAAGTTTTATTATTGTATAAAGTGATCAATCAGCAGGAGAGGAAAGACAAATGCTCGACGTTGGCCATCTCTCCTTCTTGTCTTTGTCAGCAAATGTTCCCTTCCTGGCCACTTCAGACGGATCGTGATGGAAAAACTCATGAAGACCCACGATGGAGAATGTGGGTCAAAGAAGAGGCACTCTGGTGCTATGAGCAAAAGAAAGGCTGTTCCAGGGCTGATCAGTCTTGGCTACACCTGGGAGACACCTGAGGCGCCATAAGTTCAAAGTCCTACATCCTATACACAGAGATTCTGAAGTCACTAGTGTAGGATGTTGAAGTATTGGAATGTGTCATCTCTTGGGGATTCTAAGGTGTTTTCCACTGTTATGGGCTGAATTGTGTCCCTCAAAATTCATACCTTGAAGTTCTAACTAACCCCCGTACCCCAGAATGTGACCGTATTTGGAGACAGGACCTTTAAAGAGGTAATGAGGGTGAAATGAGGTCACATGAATTGACCCTAATCCAACATGAATGGTGTCCTTATAAGAATACGAAATTGAGCTGGGCACGGTGGCTCACTCCTGTAATCCCAGCACTTTGGGAAGCAGAGGCCAGAGGATTGCCTGAGCCCATGGGTTTGAGACCAGCCTGGGCAACATGGTGAGAGCTCATCTCTACAATAAATAAAAAAAAATTAGCCAGGTGTGGTGGCGCATGCCTGTAGTTCCAACTACTTGAAAGGCTGAAGTGGAAGGATAGTCTGAGCCCAGCAGGTCGAGGATGCAGCAGCCGTGAGCGTGTCACTGCACTTCAGCCTGGGCGACAGAGTGAGACTCCAACTCAAAAAAAAAAAAAAAAGAATAGGAAGTTGGGACAAAAACACATGCAGAGCAAAGACAATGTGAGCACACTGCAGGAAATGGTCATCTACAAGCCAAGATGAAAGGCCTCAGAAGAAACTAGCCCGCCAACACCTTGATCTTGAACTTCTGGCCTACGGAATTGTAAGAAAATACATTTCTGTTGTTTAAGCCACATAGTTTGTGGTACTTTATTTGTGGTAACTTGGGGTTCCTGTCCCTCAGCTTCTGTTTTCGTTTTCTCCAGAACCCTTTCTTAGGTCATATCCTACTGGAACTTGATCTCAGAGTAATCTCCAACAAAGTATTAGTTGGTAGGAATTTAAGGTTTTAGCTCTCCCAGAAGTAACTGCATTTTAATATGGAATCCTTTTTTTTTTTTTTTTGATTTGGAGTCTTACTCTTGCCCAGGCTGGAGTGCAGTGGCATGCTCATGGCCACTGCAGCCTCAACCTGCTGGGCTCAGGTGATCCTTCTGTCTCAGCCTTCCAAGTAACTGGAACCACAGGTATGTGCCACCATGCCCGGCTGATTTTTTAATTTATTATACAGATGAGGTCTTCCCATGTTGCTCAGACGAGTCTAGAACCCCTGAGCTCAGACAATTCTCTCACCTCCACCTCCCAAAATGCTGGGATTACAGGTGTGAGCCACTGCGCCTGGCTTAATATGGAAATCTTAAAGTTAGTTTACCTGGAGTAGTCTAAGTAGCTGAGATGTATTTGGGTTGATGGCTTTCAATACTTACTATGTGTCCAATATTGCCCTAAGTGCTCTTTCTCTCTCTCTGCCTGTGTTACTCTCTGTCTCTCTGTCCGTCTGTCCACCCGTCCATCCATCCACCCACCCACCCACCTACCTATCTATCTATCTAATCTGTATTTATATCTGTATCCATAGATCTTTATTCAGTGAATGCTCCCAACAGCCCTCTGAGGTAGATGTGCTTATCTGAATAAACTGAGGCACAAATGGTTGAGTGACATGTCTAAGGTCTTACAGATAGTAAATGGTAGAGCTAGGATTTGAACTCAGAAAGTCTGACACCAGATACCATGCTTTTACATACTCACTACTCAAATTACCTTAAAGGTCCCTACCAAGGTCAGAACAGAGCCTGAGGGCTAGTGTGTTTTTCTAACAACAGCTGTTAGGGACTTTGCCTGTTTTTTCTTCCTTTCAAAGTTCCTGAGGCAGTGCCCTCTGTGGGAGCTTTTAATAAACATTGTTTCTAAATATTGTCCTTCGCTGGGAGAGGATTATACTTCCCCTGCCTCATCACGGTCAGATATGGCCATGTGACTTGCTTTGACTGGCAGTAAAATGTGAGAGGAAGTGATGTGTGTTACTTCTGAGCAGAAGCTATAAAAATATCAAGTGGTTTCTCTGCTCTTTCTAGCATGAGAATGTTTTGAAGCCAGGGCAGGGCTGCTCCCTCAGCTCAGGTCTCAGCATAAAGACCCGTGAAGGAGAGATGCAAACTATGAGTGAAAGATTTTTCTTTGCTTCAAGCCAGAGACTTGAGGGTTGTTTGTAAGTGCATTATTACTTAGTAAAAACTGACTAATGCACTTTCTGAATATCAATATATTTCATGTGAAATGCCAGAAATCCTGTAAAAATTATATATCTATCTATCTCAAACTCCTGGGCTTAAGCAATCTCCTGCCTCAGCCTCCCAACTACCTAGGACTAAAGGCATGCACCACCACATCTGGCTAAATTTTTATTTGTTTTTAGAAATGGGGTCTTGCTATGTTGCCCAGGCTGATCTCAAACTCCTGGCCTCAAGTGATCTTCTTGCCTCAGCCTCCCAAGCACTGGGATTATAAGTGTAAGCCACCACACTTAGCTTATTGATTGTTAATCAATAAGTAGATCATTAAATAACCAATAAACTATATTATAGTTTATCCAAGCAATCTTGTGAAAGAGACTTCTGCCTTCTACAAATACTTGCTATGCAACTGTCCATTTCCATCTGAGAAGGCTGAGATCATAAACACTTGCCTAGCTCAGTAAAGCCAGAGTTCATCCACCAGAATACCAGTGTAGGTATTCTTAATACCTACAATGAGAATCAGAAAGAAAGGACAGGGCAGACTAAATGTTACTTTATTTATTTATTAATTAGAGTCAGAGTCTCACCATCACCCAGGCTGGAGTGCAGTGGCACACTCACAACTCCCGCAGCCTTGACCTGCTGGTCTCAGGCGATCCTTCTTCCTCAGCCTTCCAAGTAGCTGGAACCACAGGGGCATGCCACCACACCCAGATAATTTTTTGATTTATTGTAGAGATGAGATCTCGCCAAGTTGCCCAGGCTGGTCTCAAACCCCTGGGCTCAGGCAATCCTCTCACCTTGGTCTTTCAAAGTGCTGGGATTATAGGTGTGAGCCACCACACCCAGCTTTAATGTTACTTTAATTTCCAGGACATTGGATAGAGTGGGAGAGAAAAAGGCTTTCCTTTCTGGATGGGAATTAGAACAAAGACATGATGAGACTCATCCTCATCCAAGGACAGCGAATGAAAGAATTTTTCAATGTAAATTATCTGTCCCTTGCTTTACAACCTGTTGCCATTTTTAGTTCCCAATTGTTTATTCCTCTCACAGAGTTTGCAAACTTATGACCCATGAACTGAATGTGACCTGTAGACATCATTATTTGACACAATTCTTAGTGCAGAGGAATAGATCCAGCTGATTGCCAACATTCAACATTTGAGATATTTCAGGTTAAAAAATATTTCTAGTTTCTCCTGAAAAATTGATAGCCTTGTTGATACTGGGCTTGCAACCCATCAGTAGGAGTTGAGCAGCAGCTGTTCCTTAGGCTGAGCATGTTTTCCATAGTCCCTGCCTTCCCCTATTGCCTTATACTGGATCCATTTGACTTATTTATATTCTTTGCTAATCCACGTAGCTATTTGGGTTTGCTGCCCTGGGGATCAACTAACTTTTTTCCTTTCTTCTCTCTCACTCACTCTCTTCCCCTCCGTGTTTTCTCCCTCCCTCTTGCCTCCCTACCATCCATCCATCCATCTATCCATCCATCCATCCATCTCTGGGGGCCCATTCTTCGCCACTCAGAGGACGTCACTCTCTGCCTTGCTTTCAGAATTTGGAGTGATCCAAACTTGACAGTCCAGTCCTTTGGGTTCCAGAGAGAGTCACCCTAAACTAAGACAGTTCTGGGAGTGGAGGGAATAGATGCTTTCCTCTGGGAATCCTGACTCTGTTTGTCTAATGGATTCTATAATACTGATGTGCATACTTGTGTAGCTAGCAGGTCTTGGAGCAGCATAAGCCTGCTGCCCACTAGATAATTCTGTTGCTTAACAAACCATAACAGCTTTGATTACATGGAGAACACTAGCAGTAAATGATTTGAAAATGATTTTACTGTTTTCTGTTATGGAAACTCACATGTAGGAACATTACAGAACTGTTTTGAGATTTCTTTAGCCTTCTAAATATAAAATCACTTCACTAGACTTTGAGATTTCGGCAATCCTACATTTTAAAATATCAGAGTGAACGTGATCTATACATACTTTATTGACACCTACAATGGAGAGGGGCATTCAGAATCATCCGGATCAAGTAGACGGTGGATGGGCATTTCCGAGTCTGTAGCATGACCTTTTCTTTTTCTGCGGCAAATTTGTGGCTTTGCTGATCTCTCATTGACCAAAATTTCACACCAAGACTCAGGAATTGTAAACCTAGGACAGACTGTAGTGTGGAATGTGGATGTTGAGAATCACACTTCAGTTCCCGAGTTCAGTCA
The DNA here is from genome assembly GCF_000164805.1 of Carlito syrichta. Classification (NCBI taxonomy): domain Eukaryota; kingdom Metazoa; phylum Chordata; class Mammalia; order Primates; family Tarsiidae; genus Carlito; species Carlito syrichta. The sequence goes on from NW_007017739.1 coordinate 384,534, forward strand.
TGAAATCATCCCTGGTGTTCTCATGTCAGCATTCAGCTAGCTGTAACTTTCTCCTGCTTGCCTTCTAAGGAGATTAGGAACGGACGTTTTATTTTGTTTCCGCTTTAGTTTATTTGAAGGTTTTATGATGTCTTGGTTGAGTGGCTCGTGGGACTTGCAAATAAACATGCTGCTTTTAAAAATGGCAAGTTGTTTTTATTTCTTTCTTTTTAGATGCCCAGTGACCTCCGGGTATATTGGGCAACTTTAAATTATAATTAAAATAATAACTGTGGTCCTAAAGCAATCATAGATGTTGAATTACACAAACACCAAATTAGGATGTCCAGAGAATCTGTATGAAGGAAGCCAGAATAAGCATGGAATTAAAAAAGTGATCTTTGTGGCAGTGTGACCAAAGGAAACTTCTCTCAAACGGCAGGCTTGTTATTATTTCTTTGCTTTGTTTTGCCTTCCTATAAGGCTACTCACATTTTGTTTTGCATTTGCTAAATTTGGGGTGTGTGAGGAGTATCTGGCTCTTTGGTTGGCCTTGTTATGATTTTACAGAGAGTAGCAAATAATAAAACGTGCTTGTCATCTGAGAAAATCCCTGTATTCTCATGATTGCTTGACAATTTCCCAAGTCCATGGACACAATCAGTAGAAGCTGACATTGTGTTATGCTGGATGCCAAATCCTCAGAGGGCTTCTGAGTCCCTCTAAGACATACATCTGCATTCCTCCATCTGTCATCTTAGCTCATCTTTGTCTCCCAACTGTTCTTAAATTAAATGACTACATCTAATGGGAGATTTTCTCGTGAAAGCTTATGAGAATTTGTCCAAAGGCAAATTAAAACATTGCAATGTAATCACCCAACTCAACCCACTGCTTGGCTGGGCCCAGTGTGTCCTTTTACCCAAAGGAGTTAATCAATCTTTGGGCTCCTTAGAGATAAAAGCAACCAGAAGGAAAACCCATTCAAGAGAAGACAGAATCTACCGGCTGATGGTCAGCGGGTCAGGGGATGAAGGGTGGTGTCATCCGCTGTAGAGAGTCTGTGTGATGTGTGAGGCTTCAAAGACCAGGATGAAAAGAATAGAAAGTGGGGACATGAAGGAAAACAACACCTACTTCTAGTATGTCCCAACTATCCTCAGAGATATGAATGATGCTTAATCTCAGGAGTATGAAGACCCCCCCTTTTTTCTCCCCCTCCATTGCCCATGGATGAATGGATAAGAGTTCTTGCAATGGGTTGATGGAACTCTTCAGCTTGGTGGGTCATTGCCCTCTTATTTTTTCACGCCTCCATTTGATTCCCTTTCACCGTTTGGATAAAGGAGATGGCATCTCCAGCAATTCTACCTCATAGGAATTTACTCTAAGGAGACACTGGGTGGATTTATCAAGCTCGAAGATGTTCATCAGAGCATTGTTTATAACATGACTGCCCAGTAACAGGGGATAAGCTAAGTAAATGATAGATAAACGGTACATCCAACACTGAACTGCAAAGCAGTAATTGAAAAGGAACTATTGAAAATCTGTAATTCACTGACATGATATATTGTTGTGGACAGCATGGATAACATACCATTGATATAAAATAAAACCTATATACATATTGTGTGTATGCATAAAAGACATCTGATTGGATGCAGTCCAGGTTAACTGTGTTTGCTTCTTGGTGGCAGAATTTTGGGTGATTATGCTTTTCTTGATGCTTGCAATTTTTAAGATACTGCACATTATCTTTATAATCAGACAAAAGAGCTTCAAGCTAGGTCCATATTGAAAGAAAGAAAGGAAGGAAGGAAGAGAGGGAGGAAGGGAGAAAGGTAGGATGGGAGAGAGGAAAGGAAAGAAAGAACGAAGAACAGTCTTGGTTAATGGTTTATGAGTCGCTACTCTCTTAGACTCTCCAAACCTAAAAAAGTCCCACGGCACTGAATCATGGGAAAGAGCTTTGACCGGGTCATGATAGGAAAAGGGATATGGTTGCCTTGGTGATGCTCCAACTCTTTATTCCCAGGCTACAACAGTTTAATTTGATAATCATTGCCATTGGAACTCTATGCTCCCTCAAAGTGCTCAATGTGCTTCCGCAGATCAATGCTTTCAGCTCACCCTCATATGGCTTTTGTAAGGCAGAGGTGAGCAGGGACCAAGAAGAGACGTTTCCTAATCTCAGGACCTGTGACACCAGCAGCTATGGGACTTTAGGGAGACGATGGGACTGCTGAGACTAGCATGCTGGTCCGTGATCTCTCTGCTCAGTGCTTCTTCTACTAACCCACAGTGCTTCGCTTTTACAAGTGAGATGGAGGTTTAAAAGAACTCTTTTTAACAACTCAAGAAATGAACTGGAAACCCCTGTCTCTTTGTGCCTTAGAATTTTGAGAGGTGGATTAGAATCCTGCTATGATGAAAGTGCTTATTAAAAGGAATGTTTTTGGAGCTCTGATGACCATCGGTGGTTCCAATTCATCCCGATGCTATTGAGATGGTGCTCTCTGGGAAATCTGGAGATTGGACTAAAAGGTCTCAGTTCTACTATAGCTGCTGTAAATAAAGACAAGGGTTAGGCCGGGCTTGGTGGCTCAGCCTATAATCCCAGCACTTCGGGAGGCCGAGGTGAGTGGATTGCCTGAGCCCGCAGGTTCAAGACCCATTCGGGCAACTTGGCAAGACCTCGTCTCTACAATAAATAAATAAATAATTAGCCGGACATGGTAGCGTGCACCTGTAGTTCCGGCTACTTGGAAGGCTGGGGTGGAAGGATCGCTGGAGCCCAGCAGCTGCGGTGACTGGGAGCATGCCACTGCACTCCAGTCTGGACAAAGGAGTGAGACTCCTACTCAAAAAAAAAAAAAAGACAAGGGTTAGTGTGACTAGGTCTCAACCTTTTTTACATGAATGGAGAGCGAAAACCTTAGCCTTACCCGCCCCTAATACTAAGGCATTAGTTAAAGAATCAAGTGATAGAACAGATATAAAAATTCTCATCTCTTTGACTTCTTCCTAGCCTTCTCAAGAAGAGCTGGTAGCCCTAACCTATATTATATTCTTGTAATATACAACCACTTATACTCTATGTCTTGATATTTCTGTCTTCCCAGTAAGGCTGTGAAGAACAAGGTCAAGAATAGTTCTGATTCAATGCTCATGACCTAACATAATAGATTTCAATCAATGTTTGTTGACAGGGCGAATGATGCATAAATTTGAAGTACTCCACCAATGGGAAGTATTAGAGATCGTCACTGTGAAACTCACAGAACTATCTCTTTACTCTACAATATACAATGTATCATTTATTAAAACAAACAAAAAAAGCCCTATGATTTCTAAGATTGTTAGCGCATGTGGAATAGTGGTAATAATTGCTGCCATTTGAGTCAACATTTTGTGCCAAGCATCGTGCTAATCCCTCTAAATACATGTTCTCATTTAATCCTACTGCCCTCCCTTTGAGGTAGAGACTGTTATAGGTCCAGAGTTCCAGATCGTGACTCTGAGCCTTGGTAGGCAGTTTGTCCGTGCACAGAGAGTAGGTCTGGAAGCCACTTTGGAGCCTGTGCTCTTGACCTCTAACCTGACTGGGTGTCTGGAATGAATTTGAACCAAAGAGCAGGGTGGTTTAGTACCTGTTTATTTTCATTCTAACTTGGGATTTCTATTGAGTTTGCCTCTTGCAAATGCTCTTTCAACCAGCCCGTGTCGAGCAGATAAAACAGGACAAGGCCCCAAAGAAGACTCAGACGGGCAGCACGTCATCACCCTGCCTTCTGACAGCATCAATCTGCCTTCAGAACATTAGCTCCAATGCGGCCCTTCCTTTTGTTCCTTAAATGTTCCCATTTTCTTTGACTTCTCTTTCAGTTTCCTCTTAACCAGCTGAGTGACAGAAACTCAATGCTGACCACTTCATTAGCTGGTGACCTTGTCCCTCTGGCCTTCTGCCCTGCGTGCTCTCCTGGGCAGGTTGCCTTACGTCATAAGTCCTTGTTAAAGGTCAGGACCTCTGAGCCATCAGCACTGGGCATGTTGTTTTAATATATATCTAGAGAAATCAGGCCTGTCGGATCACATTAGGTCCTATTTATGGACTGCACGCCAAGACCCGCGGTGGAGATGAACTGTTACCTTTGAAATACAATCATGGCTAGTTACCAGTAAGTACAGAGGGGGGATTATATTCCATCAGTGAGGCCCTCATAATCTGTCTCTCCCCCCATTGGCAGGGCTATGCTTCTTCCTGTACAGGGAAGGTCCTTATAAACAGTAGTCTTGTAAAGGAACGAGGCTAAGAGATATAGTGCTTCTAAAACCAGATGTGTCAATGAGGGCACGAAGGGGCAAGTGCGGCATGCTACAAGTCAATGCCACAGGAGTCCGTGGTAAATTGACACGTTGCTGGTGAGATCATTGTCAGTATGGTAATAAAATGACAAATCTAACATATATTGTTTGTTGAGATATGACCGCATGGTAGGCATAGACTGAGCTTTTTATGTACATCAGCCCGTTTGATACTCATTCTTTCCTTGTAGGTTAGAAACTACTGTAATCTCCAGTTTAAGGGTGGAGAAATTGAAGTTCAGAGAAGCCCAGAGACTGGCCCAAATTCACAGAACAATTAAATGATGGGGCGGAACTGACTCCAAAACCACTCCTTGCCACCAGGCTTCCATGATTCGCCCGGGTACTATTGGTCCCCTTCTTTGGGGTGGGATTTTAGGTGGCGTTTAAGGAGAACCATATTGTAATTCCTCTTCTAGGGAAGGGCCCCAAATATCTCACTTGACCCAACAGATTTTTTAAAAAACAGAGTCTGGGAATAAGCCAACCTTTCCTTTTTCTTTCTTCTTTAGAATTGGTTTTAAGCTCATTTCCACATCCCATGGGAGTCTGGTTGGACGGATCTCTTGACGGAGGTTAGAAATAGTTCTCGTAGCCTATTTTTAAGGAAAACGTGACGTCAGAAAATGAGACAGGAATGGACCCCAAGAAGAGAAGAGAAGAGAAAAAAACACACCAGGCTGGAGAATGAGGCCAACTTCTAAAGATTGCTTCACCAGGAAACACTGAGAGAAGGGATATTGACAAACATGACATTGACAAAGACATACCAAGGGTGGGTGGAATTGCTTTTATACCTGGATAGCATATTTTTGTTACCTTCATTGTGTTTTGGCCAGAGAAAACTCAGCCAGGGAAGGTAAATTCTGCTATCCTGCAGCAAACCCACTTTTTTCACTAAAGAAACAGGGCCTGAAAAAACGCACATGGAAATGCCTGCTTGCCTCTTTCTTGGAACCTCAGGCATAATGCAGTGGTGTCTCATAACACTACGATTTCCTCTGAACTGTTTGGTTTTGTTTGGTGTCCTTGTCTGGCAGGTTAGTCTTTTTGACTGCGTTAACTCACCTGGTATAACGTTTTCTTTCACTGACAAACAAGAAAGCTGGAACTTACCTCTCTAAATCCGGCAAACCTGGACACCATCCAATTGCACTAGGCTAGACTTCTGGAGGCTGTAAATTATATCTTCTGAGCTAAGGAAGAGAAGAAAGGACAAAAACACTGTTGGGGAAAGGTTTGGCAAACCTCAGTAGGCTGGGTGGTTAATGTGTGAGATGGCCCTCCCATCCCTCTTCACTTATTTTTCTCGGATAAGATTTGCATCTAGGGTGAAGGTTCATAAAGTCATTCCTATGCTGGCCAGTGTCATAAGCAAACAGTACAGTTACCTGAATTCATGCATATTGAATGCTGTAGAAAAGCATTTTCTTTAACTGGAAAAACGCAACTTGGCTGGGCATGGTGACTCACGCCTGTAATCCTAGCATTTTGGGAGGCAGAGGTGAGAGGACTGCCTGAGCTTAGGCGTTTGAGACCAGGTTGAGCAACATGGCAAGACCTCATCTTTACAACAAATCAAAAAATCAGCTGGGCATGGTGGCGCATGCCTGTGTTTCCAGCTACCTGGAAGGCTGAGGTGGAAGGATTGCCTGAGCACAGCAGGTTGAGGCTACGGTGGTCGTGAGTATGCCACTGCACTCCAGCCTAGGCAACAGAGTGGGACTCAGACACCGCCCTCCCTCAAATGCAACTCAGGATTGAGTGTGGTGGCTCACACCTCAATCCCAGCACTTTGGGAGGCCGAGATGGGAGGATCGCTTGAGCCCAAGAGTTCAAGACCAGCCTGGTAAGACCTGGTCTCTACAAAAAATTAGACAGGTAGACAGACATGGTGGTGCCTGTAATCCCAGCTACTCAGGAGGATAAGACGGAAAGATCACCCTTAGCCCAGGAGGTTGAGCCTGTGGTGAACCATGATCATGCCATTTATGCCATTGTACTCCAGCCTGAGCAACAGAGTAAGACTCTGACTCAAAAAAAAAAAGTAACTCAAGACAGTCAACCTCAGGATGGCATCTGATAGTCATTAAAAAATCACAAAACACTCTAAGTGGAACTAAAGAAATATTGGTAGCGTGATCAGGACAAGAACGAGGAAAACCGAAAGTGAAGTCCTACACTGATGTAAAGTGACCAGAACCCTGGGCGCTTCTCCCCAGCCGCAGCAGTTTCTGCCCGACCATCCCAGGGAGAGGATTCAAATGGTGTTAACTACTGAACACTTGCCGCGCTCTCCATTCCCCTTTCCCTGGGTAGCTGCGGCGAGTTGGCTGCCGAGACATAGCCCTGAACCTATCCATCAAGTCTAAGGAAGAGAGAGTTAGAAAGGCAAACATTATCTGGAATCAATATCTTTACAAATCCAAAGGAAACCCCAGCTCCCGAAGGGTTAAGCCAGGGAAGGAAAAGCCATCAGGCTGTTTAGTGAGCTAATGTTTTTATTGATGGGGGAGACCTTTAAGTCCCTAACAGGAAAAGTGGGGAAAGTGGCAGATTGTTTGGCTGGGGAGAAAGGAGAAGGGAAGGAACATTACACTCCATGCTCTCTGCTGCTCCGTGCGTTCAAACCCCTGAAATCCATCTGATGCAGAAGACGTTCCATAACCTTGAATAATATTCAACCCAAGGTGTTTTCCTCTCTCCTACTACCCTCCCCAAGTGGAATCCACATCTTCCCCTAACAACTTGACTGTAATGCACATCTCAGACTAATGCCTGCTCTGAAGAGTACATCTTAATTTAACAACTGTGTTATAAAGCACATCTCAAGCTAACATTCCTAGGATCATCCATATTTCAACCTAACTATCCTGGCATAACACTTCAATCTAATTCCCCCACTGTAAAGTACATTGCAATCTAACACCCTCATATAATGTACATCTCAGTCCATTATTTTGTATTTTGTAAGCCATATTTTGATATGTCTTTTCCATTAAGGAGCAGAACTGTCTGGTGACAACGGCTAGCCCTGCGCTGAAAGCTTCCATAGTTCTTACATCGTCCTTCGGTGACAGGCTGCTGATGGATATGCTTCTGAACTTTCACCTTTGCCGTCTTGGGTTCAACTCTGACTTGTTTCTGTACTTCGAGCCTTAAGCCTCCTGTTGGGAGCAGGGTGACCAGAGTCCTGCCTTCTCTTGTGCTAACCAGCAGGGCAGGCCACCTCAAATGATCAGAGTCTACCTCAGGAGAGGGCCATTTGAGGTCAATGTCAGGGTCAGGGGTCAGGGTGTAGCTGCTGACTAATAGAGTGTCAGCTAACACTGTTGTCAAATTGCTGGGCTAAAAGACAATGTCGGCCTCCCGCTGATGACCTTACCCTGGGGGAAGGGGCTATTGGCTTTATTGGAAACCTGCCAGTCTCAGAGGTGATGGAAGTGGCTGATCACAGCTAAAGACTGTTTGATTGTTGATGGAGAGCCAGTTCTGTGGTTGGTCCCTAACTGAAAGGCCTGCAGAGCTGCTTATTGATGACTGAGTTTTCAACATATGACGGATTTCTCTTCTGTTTCACACGTAGCTGGAGGACCATTCAGTTGTGGAGGCGGTCTGTGGTGGCACGTGGATGTAGACTTTTCTGGAACCAAGAACCATGAGAAGTGATACTGTCACTGACTTCTGGGATGGCACCAACTTCCTATTGCTAACTGAGTGGGGCCGATTGGTTCTTGAAAGGGAACCAAACCAGAATGAGTTGAAAATAGATTTAAGAGCTCCTTCAAATCCAAGACAGTTGGGTGAATGTGGAAAAAAAAGCAGTAAGTATGTTTTGAAAGAGATTTAGTCAGTATCCCAGCCTAAATATTTCAACCTATCTCGTGAAGGTGGAAGAAATCAGGTCTCCTTATCTATTGGTGGTGTAGAACCAGGCTAGTGGCGCCATTAATTATTTTGAAAAAAAGGAGGTTACTGAAGGCTTAGCATTTCAAAGTTTCCCAAAATAGTATGACTTCAAGAGGGACAAAAACAGGAGGTAGAAAACAAAGTATAGAGATAACAAAAAGATCTTTTGAAAGGCACATGGGTCATAGGGATCTCTAGCTAATACAAACCCCCAATGAAGCCTGCTAAGACAGACACTAAATGACTAGAATGTTTGAATGGGAGGCTAGCTCACTGAATTTGCAAGGTTATTCTCCTCTTGTGCTATGCCTTGGGAAAACTATAGAGAAATTGTAGAGAAAAGGCAGTACCAGTTCTTAAGCCTCTTATTAACAGAGGTAGCAAAGCATCTGGGGGAGCAAAGTGATGCTAGGAAGTAAATTGGAACTGATTTTCTTAGAGAATAGACTGAAGGTGATATTAATGAGCTTCCACTATCTTCCATGACAGGACAAGCCATGTGGCTCTGGCCATGTCAATATGACGTGAAGGCATTTGGCGAGACTTTGGCTTGACTTGAGGTACTGTTTTCCCCCCTGTTTCCTTCTCTGTTAAAGGGGATTGTGTCACCCCCGCAACACAGTTAAAATGCGGATGAATCCAGATGGAAAACTATTGGTAGAGTACTCAGTGCAAAGTTCATGTTCCAAACACATAGTTTTCTTTTCCCTTAAACCATGGAATGGGTGTTCTGATGACGGACATTATTAAACATGGGATCTTAGATGATACATCTTCTTGTGAGCAGGCAAGACAAACATTGAGCTAGGAAGTTTAGGCAAACTCCACTTGCTTACAAGAGGATGACTAAGGCTGGAGGTTAGCAAGCTATGCCCTACAGGCTAACTCTGGCCCACCACCTACTTTTGTAAATAAAGTTTTATTGGAACATAATCATGCTCACTCATTTCCATATTGTCCATGGCTCTTTTTGTACCACCACAGCAGAGTTGAGTTGTTGCAACAGAGACAGTGTGGCATGCAAAGTTGGAAATATATACTATCTGGCCCTTTACAGAAAACATTTGCCAGCCTCTGTCCTACACAAATAAAATATTTGTCCTTTTCTTTGTTTTAAAATAAAATCTTATGTGAAAGTTCAATTTGCAAAGCAGTTTCAAGCAACAATATTTCCCCAGGGAGCTGGACTCTTCCCTGCTTGGCATACGTACTTTATTGTTGGTAGTACTTCTGAAAAACTTCTATGGTTTTATGGAAGTCTAATGTCTCTAAGGAGCAGTCTGAAAATCATGGGCTGGGTAATCTCTGGATACTTCTTTTATTATTTTATTTTATTTTTTACATATTTTTGAGTCAGGGTCTCACTCTGTCACCCAGGTTGGAGTGCAGTGGTACGATCACTGTTTACCGCAGCCTCAACCGCCTGGGTTCAGGCGATCCTTCTGCCTCAGCCTCCCAAGTAGTATGGACTACAGGTGTGCACTACGACACCTGGCTAACTTTTTACTTTTTGTATAGACAAGTTCTCACTGTGTTGCCTAGGCTGATCTTGGAACTTCTGGATAAAAGTGATCCTCGTGCCTTGGCCTCCCAAAGTGCTAGGATTACAGGTGTGAGCCACTGTGCCTGGTCTGGATACTTCTTTAAGACCTTAGAAACTCATTGATCTCTTAAGAGATTGGAGAATTGTATAGCAAATCTGCCTAAGTCTAGCAAATCCTGGGCTTTTTTTTTTTTTTTTTTACTACCACCTGTGTGACATTGGGCAGGTTATTTAACTTCTCTGTGCTTCTATTTTCTCATTTTAAAAATGAGGATAATAAGCCTGGCTCGGTGGCTCAGCCTGTAATCCCGCGCCTTTGGGAGGCTGAGGTGAGTGGATTGCCTGAGCCCGTGGGTTTGAGACCCACCTAGGCAGCGAGACCTCATCTCTACAATAAATCAAAAAATCAGCTAGGTGTGGTAGCGCATGCTTGTAATTCCGGCTACTCGGAAGGCTGAGGTGGAAGGATCGCCGGAGCCCAGCAGGCGAGGCTGCGGTGGCCGGGAGCGGCCACTGCACTCCAGTCTGGGCGACCGAGTGAGACTCCAACTCAAAAAAAAAAAAAAAAAATGAGAATAATTATATTTGCCTCACAATTTGTTGTGAAAATTCAATGAGATTTTATATATATGTATACATATATATACATATATATGTCTATATACACATACATATGGCACTTTAGATAGGGCCTGCCTCATAGTTACTGTTCAGCAAATGTTAGTAATTATTGTTGATATTTTATACTAATTACATTAATATAATGCACATTTATAAACACAGATATTAATATTACTGTGTTATTAATGGTATTAATATCAATGCTATATTTCATATCAATTGCATTAATATAACATGTATATCAATACAGATATATTAATGGGCTTGTTAATTATTGTTATTAATATCTGGGGCCTTCATTCATGCCGTGGCGGTCATCTGCATATTGTTCTAAATATCCCTAACAACATTTCTGCTTATTAGTTAATTAATTCATTTGGTCACTCATTCAACACATCGGACGTGTGCCAGAGGAATCAGGAAATGAACCGAGGTCCATTCAATGCCAGCTGCACATCTAGTCTTCTCTTGTTCAGTTATTTTCAGCACCTCGCGTTGGTGTTTATGGCGCTACTTCTTATGCAGAGTTTCAGTGTGACACCACTGTTCAAAACAACTTCCTACTAATCTATCTCTGACTGCTCCTCAATTAATTTTTCAACTAGCAGTTTTGGTTTCAATGCCTACGAAGTAATTAGACCTTAAAGGCTCTTTACCTGGATTTTATGCTGTCAGTGCATGTAAAAGAAACAATAATTATTATTTAATATTTATTGCCTTCATTGTGATTTGTAGATTCACAGATGTAACCTGCCTTATTGTTGAAGATGACAACGCGGTACAGTCAAGCATGTCTTAGGAAAGTAGTCGGACAGCTTTAATGGCCCACGTTCTCAAATGCTGCCATCTGATACACAACTGTGTTGGATGGCACATTTTGGATTGAGTGGTTCCTAATTTGTTCTCCCTAAGTGCGTGTCCTACAGTTTTTTTCCCCCCCAAAAAGGTAGTTTCCATAGATGACAGTCAATGATTTCTTGTACCAAGCAGAGAGAACTCTTTGGGGAGTTATGTTTTTCACCGTTGTCTATAGAATAGCTGAACAGATACAACCACAGATGCCACAGGCTTAAGGCCCCTTTGACTTTATCCTTCCACCTCCCTAGACCCCGTAAGTTCAGGTTGCCCAGGCTGGGATATAGGGCTGCTGGCTAGAGTGGTAGGTGTACAATATCACCTACTGGTTGCCAACAATGTCCTCCCCATAGCTGAAGGCTAGTATGGCCCAGTGGACAAGTGTTTGGGCTCTGAAGTAAGGTAGCCCTGTTTTCTAGTCCTGCCTCTGCCTCTTATAAGCAGATGACCTTTGTCAAGTTGTTTTATTGTTCTGAGCCTCAGTTTCCTCATCAATAAATAAAAGTAACAGTAACTACCTCATACATAGTTTTGTGTATCAAATAAAATAAATACACAGTAAGTGGTAGCTATTGTAATTATAACTGTATTATTATATTAGAAAAGAAATCGAATCCATAGTGTCTATTTTTGAATGGCATAAAGAATAACACAATATAAACATAAAGATGCTTAAAATAAACTTGACATCTTCGTCCAAATAATGTAAACTAAAAGATTAGTTGAAAGCTGAGGGTATCAGGGGGACTGGTAGAAATCATTTGCTCTCATGATTTGATGTAAATAAATTGCAGACTTCTAGATGACAGAGGCTGTGTACATTCTTCTTAGACTTTCCAGCATTTTCAAGCAAAGAACCCTGTACATTTTGACACTCAATATGTGTCTGCTGAACTGAACTGACTGAACTGGATTTCTTTGTAAATTCAGTGGAATTCTACAAGAAATAATCCCTGGCCCAACTAAAGTGTGCACAGATAGAAGATGTGTCACCCAAATCAGTACAGTGCTGAAATCAACACCACAGAAGCAACAACAAAACAGAAAGTCTTGCAGTGGAATATTATTTGTCAATAAAAAGGAATAAAGGAATGCTACAATGTAGATGAACCCTGAAAACACTAAACTAAAATGAGAGAAGCCAGTCACAAAAGACCACATTATGGATGATTCCATTTATATGAAATGCCCACAACACAAAAATTCATAGATACAGAAAGTAAATTGTGACTGCCAAGGGCTGAGGGGATTTGAAGGGAAACAAGAGGGAGTCTTCTCCTTGGGGTGATGAAAATGTTTTAAAATTGAATGTGGTAGTGGTTACACAACCTGTGAGCATACTGAAAAACCATTGAGTTGTACACTTTAAATGAGTGAACTGTTTGTTTTGATAGAGTACATTAATACGAAAGCCATGGTTTTGTTTAAAAATACATATAGACCGGGCTCAGTTGTTCAACCTGTAATCCCAGCACTTTGGGAGGCCGAGACGAGTGAATTGCCTGAGTCCGTGGGTTCGAGACCAGCTCAGGCAACTTGGAGAGATCTCATCTCTACAATAAGTCAAAAATTAGCTGGACATGGGATTGTGTGCCTGTAGTTCCGGCTACTTGGAAGGCTGAGACGAAAGATCGCCGTGAGTGTATGATTTTATTTTCCACTTATTTGCATAACTATGCTTTATAAAATCTCTACAATGATTGTATATTACTTTGGAAAGAGGTAAATGTTAGTAACAGTTAATAAAAATGTTAATGACCTTTAATAAAAATAAAATATGTAACACAAATTAAAAGTGGTGAGGGACAGAAGGTGCTGGCGAGAGTTGGTGCATTAGAACAGGCACCTTAGAGGGGAAAGGAGGGTATGTGGTGATTGGAAAAGGCTTCCCAGATGGGAAAGGAATGTCATATGTGAAGGATAGCAAGTGGCCCAAGTCACATGGAGTTCATATGGAGTCTTAGCTGGAATGAAAAGGGGACGTGATTAGAGTCAAGCTGGAGAAAGGCCTCGAGGAACCGTGAGAAGAGTCTGAATCTGATATCAGCATACAGAGGCTGCCTCCTGCTTAGTGGGAAAGGATGTTGCAATTGATTAGTGATGTCTGCCTTGGACATAGGAATGGGGAGTGACGATACCAAAGCCACAGATTTTCTATTCCTGGCGGGGCACTTTTTGAATTCAGCCTAGTTTCATTCTGCAAATCCTTGAGAAATCAAAACACATTTAGGTCTGTCCTATGTGCTGAGGTCTGACAAAGTTGTCTTGGAGATCAAATCTGAATTCTTCTAAATTCCCATGAAAATATTCCAATCTCCATGGGCTTCTTCAGTCAAATGCAGGAAAAATTTGCTTGATAACACTGACCTTGCGGCGGGCCTACCAAATAAATCTGAACTTTCTATTTCCAGCATTACAACAGTTAACATAAGAACACCAAAAAAAAAAACAAAAAAGGGAGGTGGGCTGGGCATGGTGGCTCAAGCCTGTAATTCCAGCACTTCGGGAGGCTGAGACGCGTGGATTGCCTGAGCCCGCAGGTTTGAGACCAGCCTGGGCAACATGGTGAGACCTTGTTTCTACAATAAATCAAAGAATTAGCTGGGTGGAAGACTGAGGCAGCAGGATCGCTGGAGCCCAGCAGGTTGATGCTGGGGTATGAACATGCCACTGCACTCCAGTCTGGGAGATGGAGTGAGACTCTAACTCAAAAAAAATAAATAAATAAAAAGGAGAGTGGTGGTGGTGGAGTGGAGGGCTGGGAAGAGGGTTGGAAGCTCAGTCTCCCCTATGCCCTGTGGGTTATGGAGAAACCTCTTGGTGCAGGAGGGACACAGACTGCTACCCTGAGAGACAACCTTCCTTCACTCCAACAGAAGATATTTTTAGTACATCCTAGGCCCCAAATAACTGCTCACATGTCCCAAACGATGATGAATTCATTCAAACAACAAGTCAAGACTCTGGATATCACTCAACTCCAGTCAGTCACAACAGCTGACAAATATAAAATATAACATACACCCTGTTAGTCTTGCTTTTCCTTTTCTTCAATATGCAGATTCAAGAGTTTCATTCCATTCCTAGCTGTCAGAGACGGTGACAGTTGTGGGGGGTTTTCTAGTTTTATCAAGGGAGATTATTTTTTAACCCAAATTATTTTCCATTGTAAATGTTTAAATCCATATTAAGTCCAGATTAATGCAGGAAGCAGCTTCAAAGGATATCAACTGGGGGAGAAATAATAATAAATGAAATTGTTAAGGACGGGTCCCATCTCGAGGAATATTTTCGGGCTAGAAAAGAAAGTTGTTTGGATTTAAAAGATATCTAAAGAAAATATGTTTCTGGGGGATTGCTGGCTCTTTTCACGAACACCCAAACTTTGTATACAAACTAGGGCCTGTAGCACTTTTCACATGATTGGAATTAATAATGCAGATAAACCCTAAATAAATCAGGATTAGCGTTAACCACGTCTTGAGGTTTAGGATGCTATAGGAAAATGAAAAGAGAGGGAGAAAAAAAAAGGACTGGGCTACCGGGTGAGGAGCCATGAGAAGGGGGTTGGGGGAAGGGAGGAGAGGGACGACCAGCTCAGTCGGGTAATCAAAGCCCTTCTAATCGCGGCAGCTCTGGAGATGTGTTCAAAGGCTCTTTCCTGACCACAGGCTGAGCAAGGTCACAGTGAAATGCAGTTGCCTGGAAGGGGGAAGGGCGTCTGGGATTTTGGGATGGTTTTGCTATCAGGCCTTTGTTAGGAGAAGGTCAGCTGGATTATCAGATTTTTGAATCGCCTCAGAAAGTAGGTTCAACTTTCTGGTCGTTAGGGAGCGACCCCTCCTTCTCCCTCTGCACACCCCTCTTGCCAACCCAGAGAAGGAAAGGAAAACTCAAGCCTGTATGTTCATTCCCACTTGGAAAGTTTCTCTCAGAGCTCTGAACTTGGGGCGTAGGAATCACTTTCAGACACCTAGCAGCACCTTGGGATGAATTTTAATGAAGCCATTTAGATTCTTTGATGTTTCTGCACCGAAGTCATTGAAAAGGGCCCCAACACATGGATGCCAGATTCCACCTCCTTTCTTTCCCTCCTTGGAGCCCTAAAGGCTGCAGATGAGGATGACTGAGTCCTTTTCCACAAGTCGCCATTACGAGCTTAATTCCAAATAGATAAGTCTTAGGGAAAAAAGAAGTATTCTTAACCCCAAATGGCGCGATTGTAGAGATTTTGGCTTCAACGAGATGCTAGATTTGAGTCTTGGCCCATGTTGCCTCAGAAATTGTCTTGCTTTTTACTTCCTGGGGCATTGCAGAACTGCAGCCCCTAGTACACGACTTCTTGCTGGACCTGCTTCAGCTGGCTTCTCTTTGGTAAATGCACAGATCTCGGTGTTGTCTTCATCTTCAAGCAACCAGGCTGGTCTGAGGTTTTTCAGAATTTTTGGAATTTTGAGAGATCATGTCTCCCATCTGTTTCCTGTTCCGTTTTTCTACACTTTCTCTTCTCTCTCCTGCACCACTGACCGCGCACACAAGGCCACTGGACAGTAGGTTTGCGGCTCAGTCTCCCGCAAGACACACTGACATGGAAGGAAATTCATGACTTGGGGGGTGGGCGTTGCTTTTTGCAGCCCAGGACGAAATTCTTTTGCAATCTCTGGGGCCATTTGTGGTGACTCATCAGTAGGCTGAATAAAGAAAAAGCAACATACATTTTAGGGACTCCTGATAGTTACTATGTTTGTTTGAGATTTGGAAAAATAGAAATATATTGTGGGGGGAAACGTATAAATCTGATACAAAATGCTTGATCTTCAGAAAGCCTCATAACAGTAAAGATGGGTGGAGAATAGGGCGATGTGAGTAGGGAAGGCCATTAAAAAAATCTAAAGCTACGACTGTGGAAATGAAGAAGCATGAATCGGATTCCAATAGAAAGATAAAAAACATATATATATGTTTTCTTTTTTCTTTTTGACTCAGGGTCTAACTCTGTCACCCAGGCTGTAGTGCAGTGGTACAGTCTTGGCTCACCACAGCCTTGAACTCTTAAGCTCAAGTGCTGGGACTACAGGCACACACCACCATACCTGGCTAACTTTTCTGTTTTTTGTAGAGCCGGGGTCTCTCTATGTTGTCCAGGCTGGTTGTAAACTCCTGGCATCAAGCAATCTTCTCACCTAGGCCTCTCTAAGGGCTGGGATTATAGGCATGAGCCACCACGCCTGGCCTAAGATTCACACACATAAACACACACATTTTCAATTGACATATATACCCTTAAAAACAGTTCTTTTTATTTAAAAAAAAATTTTTTTTTTGAGTTGGAGTCTCACTCTGTCACCCAGACTGGAGTGCAGTGGCCGCTTCCGGCCACCGCAGCCTCAACCTGCTGGGCTCTGGCGATCCTTCCGCCTCAGCCTTCCAAGTGGCTGGAACTACAGGCGCACGCTACCATGCCCGGCTAATTTTTTGATTTAGTGTAGAGACGAGGTATCATCAAGTTGCCCAGGCGGGTCTCGAGCCCGTAGGCTCAGGCCTCCCACTCACCTTGGCCTCCCAAAGCGCGGGATTACAGGCTGAGCCACCGAGCCCGGCTATTTTTTAAATTTTTAATTTAAAAAAAACCCAAACAGTTCTACTTGACCCACAAAGCCCAAAAAGCACTGTTTTAAGGGTAAATAATTCTTTGGGCTATAGGCTTTAGGGGTCAAGTATAAAGGATGTTGGGTCTACATGAAACCAGGAGCATCTCCCAGACAGCAGAGTCCTTGTTCCCAAAAAAGGAGGCTGAGTGGAAATTCAGTCCTCACCCCAGTCCTTCAGCCTTCCACTAAACAGAACCGCCAGTGTGAAAAGATGCAGCACATTTGAAATGGATACTAGTGATGTAATGATATATAACATATATCTAATTATACACACATTTTATTTCATTTTATTTTTTGGCTAGGAGTCTCACTCTGTCACCCAGGCTGGAGTGCAGTGGCACGCTCACGTCAACCACAGCCTCTACCTGCTGGGCTCAGGTGATCCTTCTGCCTCAGCCTCCCAAGTAGCTGGAACCACAGGCATGAGTCACCACGTCTGGCTAATTTTTTGTTATTGTAGAGATGAGGTCTCGCCAAGTTGCCCAGGGTGGTCTTGAACCCCTGGGTCAGGCAATCCTCTCTCCTCCACCTCCCAAAGTACTAAGATTACAGGCGTGAGTCACCATGCCCAGCCATACACATATTTTAGATATGTGTCATTATAGAGTATATATGCATATTCATACACACATGTATATATATATATTACACATACACATATACAAATTTCTTTTGTGGTAACACAAAAGTCAGACTCATGACATGAACTACATAATAAGTAGGCAGGTAGTTCTCATTTAAAAACATGACTTTAGGTACCAAAAGAAAACTTTTTTTTTTTTTTAAAGATGATCATTAGAGACAATGGACTAGATTGCAGAGCATACTGAAATGGATTTTCAGAAAACTGTTGCCACAGACCCATGATTATTTCAAGGAGACATCTTCCAAATCGGTAGGGCTCTCTTAAATGAAGCCTTCATTCCTGGCCCTGCTCTCTTATAAGACATGTTTCCCAAGTGTGGCGGGATGTGCCCGACTCTAAAGTCTAGCCTTTCACGAGAAGGAGGACAAGTCATGAGTGTGGTCATTTGGAAGCTCCAGGGACTGGGCCCTCTAGTTCCTTTTCCTCAACCAGCAGACAGTGTACAGGAGTTCTAGGTTTGTTTGGGTCAATGGTGACTTTTTAAAGTCCTGGGTTTTCTTTATCGGTTTTGTTTTGTTTTGTTTTGTTTTAGTTGGATACTCACTCTGTCGGCCAGGTTGGAGTGCGCTGGCACATTCACAGCCACCACAGCTTCAACTTGCTGGGTTCAGGCGATCCTTCTGCCTCAGCTTTCCAAGTAGCTGGAACCACAGGTGCATGCCACCACAGCTGGCTAATTTTTTGATTTATTGTAGTGATGAGGGCTTGCCAAGTTGCCCAGGCTGGTCTCAAACCTCTGGACTCAGGCAATCCTCTTGCCTCAGCTTCCCAAAGTGCTGGGATTACAGGCGTGAGCCACTGTGCCTGGCGAGTCCTGGGTTTTCTACAACAATTGTTCCTTCAAATGCCCTCTGGAATGTCAAAACTTGCATCAGCCCTGCTATCAGACATGGACTCTGGCTGTAGAAACTATAGTCTGTGTGGCCCAATCAGATATCGGGGCTCAGCATAGGTTAACTTCATTATTGGTGATGACAAATGTGGAGAAACTGTCCTGTGTGATTAGGGATATTTAGTAAAGAAATGGCTAGTCCTCATAGAGATTTTTATCAGGAAGAGATAACAATCATGCCATTTTCTTGCCCCCGCTTAAAACAGAGTCAATTCACTAGCCCTTAGCAGTTGTTCATTGTTTCCGATTTTGCATAATTGAAACTGAGAAAGTTCTTAAAGTTTGAACAGTGGTAATTAAATCTGAATTAGATGGGATATTTGTAATTTCGAATGCTTGAATTCTGGGAGGAAAAAACTGTGTAATGTTCTTGGCCAAATGACCCTAGTCATTAAGATTCCTATGGCATTATTTCGTTAGTTGGCTTTTTATAATGCCATGAGGTTTGCTGTGGGCTGCAGAGGATGCCACTGGCTTCACAGGGAGGAGAAGTATTTCAGAGAAGAGACTCTGGGTAAGAAAAGCCACCCCTTATATGTCTACTAATAATCTGCATTAACATTTCTGGACTCCCTCAGATCAAGGAACTGAGACGAGTTGAGGAAAATGAACAGAAATATATTTTTTGTGTGTGAGGCCAGTGGAAACCATATTCAGATCCAGGAAAAGAAAAATGAGACAGGAAAGGGAGGGTCACATTTTTGAAGGAAATCATGCGGTATTTTGGTAATCCTTTGTTGATGAAAAAAAATTACCAGCACATTAATTATGTCCCAAAAATGGGACATTGCTGGTCTGCATCTTTGGTCTTTCCAAGGCCGGGCCAGCAGTCCAGACATCCGCTACTCTGGGGATCGAAAACTTAGGTTCCTAGATCCCCACTATGAGCACCTCCACAGTGTAGAAATTTGGCCCAGACTATTTTACAAGACAAGTAATGACAGTTGAATAGTTTCCAATCTTTATAAGATGGGTAGTGTTCTGACAGTTCAAAGTAATGACATTGGATATGCCTAGAAAGTTCTCCCTCCCTTCCTCCCTCCCCCCTCTGTCTTTCTCTCTCCCCTTCCCTTCCATTCCTTTCTTTTTCCTTCTCTCCTCCTTCCTCCCTTCCCCTTTTCCTGTCCCCCTTCTTTCCTTCTTTCTTTCTCTCTCTTTTAAACTTTTTATCAGTGATACATTGATTAATTCTTCTCACAAGAGTCTGAACATTCAGGTTTGCACAGGTACAACATAAGGCCAACATTGACCCTTGTCCTTCTAGATCCTTCAAGCAGAGTTGACTAGATAATCGCCACATCTTTTAGAAGTACATGATATATTAGCTGTGCATTGCTGTGGCTGTAAAATTGCAAGGATGGCCCCACATTTTTCTTTTCCTTTTATCTATGCCCTTGGGCGGTGCCCTCCCACACAGACTGGTCTGGCCAGTGACTTTCTTTGGCCAATGACACAAGCCCAAACTGGAAAAGTGCATGTGCACTGGGGCTTGTTCTCTTGCTGCCTGTTGGAGCCCTGAGGCCACTGTGTGAAGAAACCTGGGCCAGTCTCTAAAGGATGAGGAACCAATTCAGCCAACGTGAGCCTTCTGCTGGCCACAGAAGGCCAGCCATTTTTGTTTATCCATCTCAGTCAAGCAGACTTAGAGTAGGAGAATTGCCCAGCTTCCTCCAAAATTGTGAGAAAGAAGTGATTGTTTTAAGTTACTAAGTGTAGTGGTGGTTTGTTATGTGGCAACATCTGCATGACAAACCTGTTTTATTTTTCCATTAAGTGTATTATTAGGGACATTTTCCCTTAAATATAAGGCATTGTTTGCATATATGATTGCTAACTGTTACATAACAGCAATGCTCTTTTTCTGGTTAAGGTTATTATTGGCCTGGTGAAGTGGCCTATGCCTGCACTCCCAGTACTTTGGGAGGCCAAGGCAGAAGAACTATTTGCAGCCAGGAGTTGAGAGCAGCTTGGGCAACATAGTGAGACAAAATTACCCCAAATTAAAAATGAATTTAAAAAGAGTGTTACCAAGTGTTCCTGAGTAGTGGGTGTGGTCACTTGGAAAGGTTGCTTCCTGGGCTCAAGCAATCATCCTGCCTCGGCCTCCCAAAGTGTTGAGATTATAGACATGAGCCACTGTGCTCAGCCACAGTCGCTTTTTTTTTTTTTTTTCCTGAGTTGGAGTTTCACTCTGTCGCCCAAGCTAGAGTGCAGTGGCACGCTCATGGCCACCACAGCCTCGACCTACGGGGCTCAGGCAATCCTTCTGCCTCAGCCTTCCAAGTAGCTGGAACCACAGGTGTATGTCACCACACCCGGCTAATTTTTTGATTTATGTAGAGATAAAGTGTCACCAAGTTGCCTAGGCTGGTCTTGAACCCCTGAGCTTAGGCGATTCTTTTGCCTTGGCCTCTCAAAGTGCTGGGATTACAGGCTTGAGCCACTGTGCCTGGCCCACAGACACCTTTTAAGGTTAGACCTAAGTGACTCTGCTCCTCCATAACAGTCTTCTTCGAGCCACCTTGGCTCATAGAATTGTTTTGCTCTTCTGAATTCTCACAGCCCTTGGAATCTCTTGCTTATTATTGACCACATTCTACATGTTTGATCAGTTATTATCTTCATGTCTTCCAGATATGGTTATGTGCTCTTTGTGGAAGGGACTATATGTCTCTGTATCCCCCACGGTGCCTAGCAGAGTGCTGTGTTTTAGGCTGGCACTCAATAAATACCCGCCAATGAACTGGTCTCCAACCTTTGAGAGCAGCATGTCTCAAAGTGTGACTTCCGTATTTCTGCATCAGTATAACTTGGGGTGATTCCTAAACACCATCTCCTGGGCTCCTTCTCAGACCTACTATATTTTTGCTAGGAAGGTCCAGGAATCTATGGCAAACAACTTCCCAGGTGATTCTTAGGTTCATACACATTTGAGAATCCCTTTTTTACTGTCATTCTTCAAGTGAGAAAATGAAATCCATATGTATCCTGGTGGATCTTTTACATCTTTATGCAAAACCTAGGGCTCCTAGACTTACAGAAACCTCTAGAACCCAGAGCTATGCTTTTCACCTGAGAATGGGAGTGGTGTACCTCTAGGGAGAAAGGTTCGACAAGGCCGATTTAAGACATTAATATGGTTTATATTTGGGAACAGCCCCATTGTTCTTAGTGATACAAACTACAGACAAGAGGAGCATGACCGAATCTCAGTTGGTGTGATGAGCCAAGGACTGCTAAACGATCAGCTTCCTGATCTTCCAAGATCTTAGCCTCTCCCACGTCCTCCATGTCCCAGGTAATGCGCAGCACACAATAGGCCCCCAACACATCTTTTTTGACTCTGAGTAATTCGTACGATTAACTCCAGTTCACAAATGAAGGTCATGTTTGCGTACCCTCAGTAAGTACATTTAAAGATCATGGACATATAAACTTAACTAAGAACTAATCTGCTTAAAAAAATATCTGCACATAACACATTTCGTGTGTGTGTGGAATTTTTAAAGTATAAACTTCTAGCCTGTATCAAGGATAAAAAGACATATATCATAGATTAATTTTTGATGAGGATGGCTGAGTTAATTTGCCTTTTTAAAGAAAATGCTTTGGAAAAAAGGAGCGATGTTAGTGAGATATAATTTACATACCATAACATTTACCCTTTTGAAGTATATAATTCAGTGTGTTTTTTTTAGTATTTCACAGAGTTGTGCAACAATAGCCATTGTCTATTTTTTTTTTTTTTTTTTTTGAGTTGGAGTCTCACTCTGTCACCCAGACTGGAGTGCAGTGGCCGTTCCCTGCCACCGCAGCCTCGAACTGCTGGGCTCCGGCGATCCTTCCGCCTCAGCCTTCCGAGTAGTTGGAACTACAGGCATGCGCTACCACGCCCGGCTGATTTTTTGATTTATTGTAGAGATGAGGTCTCGCTGCCCACGTGGGCTCAGGTAATTCACTCACCTCAGCCTCCCAAAGGCACGGGATTACAGGCTGAGCCACCGAGCCCGACTACCATTGTCTATTTTTAGAACATTTTCATCATCCCCCAAAGAAACTCTACACCTATGGATGGTCACTCATTCCTTCCTACCTCCCCTCAGTCCCTGGCAACCACTAATCTACTTTTTGTCTCTTTGTATTTACCTACTCTGGGCATTTCATATAAATGGACTCACACAAGATATGTTTTTTTGTGACTGGCTTCTTTCATTTAGCATAATATTTTCTTTCTTTCTTTTTTTTTGAGTCAGAATCTCACTCTGTCACCCAAGCTTGAAGTGCAACAGCACGCTTATGGCCATTGAAGCCTTCACCTGCTGCGCTCAGGTGATGCTTCCGCCTCAGCCTTGCAAGTAGCTGGAACCACAGGTGCATGCCCATATGCCTGGCTAATTTTTTAATTTATTGTAGAGACAAGGTCTCACCAGGTTGCCCAGGCTGATATTGAACCCCTGGGCTCAGGCAATCCATCCTTTCGCCTCTGCCTCCCAAAGTGCTGGGATTACAGGCGCGAGCCATTGCACCCAGTTTAGCATAATATTTTCAAGGTTCATCCATGTTGTAGCATGTATCAGTACTTCATTCCTTTTTATGGCCAAATAATATTCATTGTATGGATATACCATATTTTATTTGTCCCTTTGCCATTTGATGGACAGTCTGGATGTTTCCACTTTGGGGCTATTATGAATAACTCTGCTATGAACATTTGTGTACAGTTTCTGTGTGGACATAGGCTTTCACTTTTCTTAGAAATATACATAGGAGTCGAATTCCTGGGTCATAGGATAACTCTATGATTAAGGAACTATCTCTTACTTCTGTGAATATGGCTGCTATTCCTACAGCTATTACTGGATGCTAATAACTATTGAGTGTTTACTCCGTCCTGAGTCCTATCCTCAGTACTTCACATACAGAGTCTCATTTTATCCTCCCAAACCCCCCATTTCACATAAGGAGAGACTGAGGCTTAGAGAGGTAAGTGAGTTACTTAAAAGCTCACAGATTTGAACTTAGATCTAACTCTAAGCCCTGCTGTTCTTAATCACTATTCTATCTGCCCCTGGAAGGTCATATTTCTACAGATGAAAATATTCCCAGATGAATCTAAATGTGAAATAGAGAAATTCTTGTAAGCTCAAGGAGAAGTTGAGAAAAAGTTGCCTCCAAAGGATGGTTGCCGTCTGTGAATTCAGAGTTTTAACCCTGTCCTTAGGAAAGAGTCAGGTTATCCATGTTCTTGGTCTTATGTGGCATTATTCACGTGTGGAGCTCAGATTCCAGAAACATGTGGTCTTCAGGTGTTTTCCACAGCTTTTTCCTCAGAATTTGGCAGTGATGGGTGGGCATTGTTTCTCCTGCACTCACAGTGGTCGCTTGACACATAGATAGTCATTTCTCATCTAGTAGGCACAACACATCTCTTTTTTCTGGTTTAACTCTTTAGAACACTCTGCCTAACTTGATAGCCCAAGTCCATCAAGTCACAATCAGCATTCAGTCTCCTCATGAGACAGTTTAATCCAATAAGCATGTACTGAACCATGTGTGAGGACCCAGAATCATGGGGGATAGGGCATTTCAAACACCTAAAAATGACTCTTGTCCTTGAGTTCTGACCATTTAATTGCATAAACAACAAAAAAAAGGCACTAGTAAAGGGGTTTTTATTGATTGATTGATCAAATTGGAGTCTTACTCTGTCATCCAGGCTTGAGTGCAGTGGCATGATCATAACTCACTGCAGCCTCGAGCTCCTGGGCTCAGGCAATTCTTCTTCCTCAGCTCTCTGAGTAGCTGGGACTACAGGCATGCATCACTATGTGTGGCTAATTTTTTGATTTTTTTGTAGAGACAAGGTCTCACTAGGTTGCCCAGTCTGGTCTTGAACTCCTGAGTTCAAGCAATCCTCTCACCTCGGCCTCCCCAAGTGCTGAGATTATAGGCATGAGCCACGGAGTCCAGCTATAAAGGGGCTTCATAACACAACCATGCTATAGACTAGGGACTGAATTTAGCCCATAAGCTAAATCTGGCCCACCATCTGTTTTTGTAAATAAAGTTTTATTGGAACACAGCCATGCCCATTTGTTGACATATTGTCTGTGGTGCTTTTGTGCTACAAGGGCAGAATTGAGCAATTATGACAGAGACAGCATGACTTGCAGAGACTAAAATATATGCTCTCTGCTGGGCACAGTGGCTCAAGCCTGTAATTTCAGCATTTTGGGAGCTGTGGTGAGGGGATTGCCTGAGCCCACAGGTTTCAGAATAGCCCGGGCAACTTGACGAGACCTCATCTCTACAATAAATCAAAAAATTAGCTGGGCATGGTGGTGCGTGCCTGTCATTCCAGCTACTTGGAAGGCTGAGGTGGAAGGATCACTTGAGCCCAGCAGGTTGATGCTGGGGTGGCTGTGAGCTTGACACTGCACTCCAGCCTGAGCGACGGAGTGAGACTCCAACTAAAAAAAAAAATAATAATAATTTGCTCTCTGGACCTTAACTGAAAAAATCTGCTGACTCCTGGTAATAGATGGTTAAATTTCAAAGCAAGTGAAAGGACTACAGTAAGTAGACTAACAGTTCAGAAGAGTGAATGCTTACTACAGTGCTTGTGTGTGTCTGTGTGAGGGAGTGACTTTTTAGAGGAAGTGAGACTTAATTTGGGCACTAGAGAAAGGTAAACATTGGACAAGGAGATGACAGAAAAGTAATAGTCCAAGAGCATTTGGCAATATTTTGCATAAATATAAATAATACATATACAAATAAAAATCTGGACTAGGCTGGGAGTGGTGGCTCAAGCCTATAATCCCAGCACTTTGGGAGGCTGAGGTGAGAGGATTGCCTGAGCTCACAAGTTCTAGACCAGCCCGGGCAACATGGTGAGAGCTCGTCTCTACAGTAAATCAAAAGTTAGCCAGCCGTGGTAACACGCGCCTGTAGTTCTGGTTATTTGGAAAGCTGAGGTGGAAGGATCCTGCTAAGTGAAGAACTTAAATCCTGCGGTGTGAAGTGCAATCTGTAGACATTGATGTACTTATCCCTCAAGAGCCTGACAAGTTCCTCTCCCCAGTCGATGCCGGGGTGGCCGTGAGCATGCTACCGCCCTCCAGCCTGGGTGACAGAGTGAGACTTCGACTAAAAAAAAAAAAAAAAAATTAAAAATACTGTTATTAATTTAAAGATACATTTGTTTAATAACAATCGTTATATTCCCAAGCATTTTACTCTCTTGCTTACGTGCCACAGTCTTGCGAGGTAGGTGGGCATGGCGATGAATTACCCCAGTGAGGCAGATGACGGTCAGAGACATCGGTTGAAAGACTTTGCTGGAGGTTGCAGAGGGGCTGAGCCCACCTGGCCATTGTCGCAAGGGTCTGGCTTTTACAGGGAGCCCACAGGAGAGCTCTGCCATTTAAGTCTTTGTGCAGCAGAGGAAACAATAAGAATTTTGGAACTAAATCCTCTTATGAATGTTGATACCGGTTTTTCCGTTTCCTGAATCTTCATGTTCTTACATAGTCCTAGGTGGTGAGGAGTTGAGTCACACATGGTTTGACTGTGAGTCTTGATGTAAGGCTTGTATTTAAGTCCTGCTAAGTGAAGAGCAATCCATAGACATTGCTGTACTTATCACTTACCCTCTTGAGAGCCTGAGTATCTCAGATCTCAGAAGGACCTGTTCCTTTCCCCAAAATGATGTGGCTGATACTTCTTAGAAAATGTGGAATCCAAACCATCTCTTTGGCTATAGCCAACACATATTAAAGGCTTGCTGTGGGCCAAGCACTCTCATTAACCTTTGATGTGTTTAATCCTCACTGTGGCCTCAAGCAGTAGGTATTATGATGTGTCTCTTATACAGAGGAGGCAAATGAGTCACAAGGGGTGAAGTTAACATGCTCAAGGTCAGACAGCTTGTAAATGTCTGAGCTGGGATTCGAATCCAGGTGGCAGGGGGTTAGGCTTCAGAACTTGCATACTTATTTGCTTCATTATTGCGTATTGCCCCTAATTGACAAGTGTGGGATGTGTCACCTTGAACCATGCTCAAGAAGATTGGAACCAAAGAAATGCTGTGTGTAAACCACAGGGGAAAGAACCGTGATCTTCAACATGGCTACGGTCGGATTTAGAAAACCGTGAGCACAGACCTCAGAAGATCATGATAGGTTCTCAGTCTTGCAGATCTCGCAGAGGGAGGACAGGTCACCTAGAAGGAAAGCGAGGTTCAAGCTGGAATTACCCCAGACTGGAGGCAAATCCTGCTAGCTAGCTGAGAGGAAAATGGAGCTAAGTTCTTTTGCAGGGACAAAGGTGGAAAAGGGTCAAGTGCAGAAAAGTTTCAAGAGGACTCCAAGGATGTCTGCACAATCATGGAACATACCACACTTTGCCTCACTTCCATCAGCTACACAGAACCCACAGATACACTGCCTGGCACTTAGCTAATGACCACATATGTCGTGGCTTTGGCTTCTTTCTGGAGTTGCTGTGGAGGGATCAGACATTGACAGAAAAAATGGCAGACTTGAGTCCATGGAAAATGCAACCAGACATAGAAAGTGGAAAGAGTCCACCTCTTTGAGTGGCCTGGTCAGTACCATTCACTTCAAGTCACTGAACTAGACTCAGAAAATGAAAAACCATTAGAGTCTTTCCTCCCATCCCTCATGACCAAAGCAAGAGCCCGACTGTGGGACAGGGATATACATCTCATTAATTCTTTTGGGCAAGTCTTATGAGCTGGCCCCTCTAAAGAATATGTTTTGGGAATAAAAAGAACAACCTGAGATAGCAAAGAAAAATAAACCATGGGTAGGTGAAAGGCAGTTAAGAGAACCAGACAATTCCCAACAATGACATGGATAGTAGAGTCAATGATAGTAATTGCATTTTGTACCAAATTGGGGGATAATAAAGGAGGGTACGGTGCAATTCAGAATGCCTGGAATACATTAAGCCTGTGGGCCTAATAACAGGCTTATGTAATTTAATGAGCAGAAATATAAGTTATAAAACCAGGAGGATAAACTGAGAAACAAGAATATTCCTGGAGGGCTTGGGATGGGCTTTTAAAAGATGTGACAGATATTCCCCCCAAATTATGGGGAATAGAGAGGGTCTTATGGAGCCTAAGTAAATTATTCTCACTCCTGCATAGCAGATTTTAAGGCTTTATCTCAACACTGTGCTCATTTTGAGCCACCTATGATAAAATAAAAATGGATATGTGAACATGGTCAGAAACCCTCACCAGAAGCCAGTGCAACCCAGGGGTTTATAAGACTTCCTATGCCAGTGTTATGAACTGCCTGGTCTGTGGCCTTCCAAGAAGAAAAGATTGAGTCGAGCTGGGAGAAACAGACAAATCAAGAAGGTACTTGGGAATAGTTGCAATGAGATTTTTCAGAATGATGGCTAAGTATAAAGAACTTGAGCCTGGCAGGGATTTGGATGACATTTCTCGATGTTTTAAGGAAGTTATGGCTAGATGAAGCCACCAAGAGAGCAGTCAACACAGTTCAACCAATGAAAAGATGAGTGCTGGATTGGGCGAGAGTTTTGGGTTGAATTCACCAGGAGGGAAGCAGAGATGGGGCCTGCTGCCTATCTACCTTTTTTAGGGTTAATTTCCCGTGTGCTCCTTCTGATTTAGGAGAAACTCAAGGAGGATGTCTTCTCTTTCAAGCATTTGAAAAGCTATTTTCAGCTGTTTTTAGGAAGGGAGGAACAAGAGCATTCCTCACTCAAACCACAAGAAACCTTCATGAATATGGCTGAAATTGAAAATAAGTTTGTTATTATGCTGCTTAAGTGATTTGAGCCTCTGCAGAGTCACCTGAGGACCCTTCAGACAAGGAAAGTCTTGATGAGATGAAGTGTCACTGGAATGAAGTGCATCAGAATATTGCATACCTTAATGTAATTGACAAAACAACACGACGCACAGCACCCTCATTATGGTTTTAGTGTTTAAAAGATATCCATGAATAAGATCAATCTGATAAATAAACTCCAAGCCACAGCCACAGTTCCCTGCCCATTGGAAGAGTTTCTAATAGCTGTTCTGTTCTCTGTCCTATACAATTATGAGGGTCCCGGACTGTTGTGTGGTTAATGTTTTGTTGCTCTTATTGCAAAACTGGGGAAAAGAAAAACTGGCATTGTCACTGTATTGGCCTTGAGACTTACCTGATAAACAACCCTGAGTAATAAGATTGGAAATTCTCTTAAACATTTTTGCACGTTATTTGGTTACAGTCTCCATATGGCAAGAGGACGCGGGGAGAACGCCTTCCATTCGGCACCAGCTCCCCCCAACCGCATATTTAATCCATGCGCTTATGTCAAACTTAATTACAGGACTTTTGGCATAAAATAACAGTCCACATCCTCAGAGAGAAGAACTTAAGCAGTTAATATGTGCGATTGAGTGAAATTGCTTTGCTGAATGTTTATGAGTAACCCAAGACCAGTGAAATGTGCTGATATTTTAACTGTTTCAGTGCTGAACTTGTGCCAAGATGCCAAGAAATGGGAAAAAACAATAATAATTTCCCCTGATCTGCAGCGTATCATATTTCTTGAAACTGAGAGCTTTGGGCAAGACAAGTTTATGGCTCTCTCACAAATAGCTTTGTGGAGAAAAACAATAAAGCTGGAACAATTATGGAACTTGTCACTGTCTCAGGGAACGGCAGGGATTCAACCAAAGAGCAGCAACTTTATTTATTTATTTATTTATTTTTATTTTATTTTATTTTATTTTTGAGTTGGAGTCTCACTCTGTCCCCAGTCTGGAGGGCAGTGGTGCACTCACAGCTACTGCAGTCTCGGCCTGCTGGGCTCAGATGATCCTTCCACCTCAGCCTTCCAAGTAGCTGGAACTACAGACGTGCGCCACCATGCCTACTAATTTTTTGATTTATTGTAGAGATGAGGTCTCACCAAGTTGCCCAGGCTGGTTTCGAACCCATGGGCTCAGGCGATCCTCTCGCCTCGGCCTCCCAAAGTGCTGGGATTACAGACGTGAGCCACCATCCCTGGCAGAGCAGCAACTTTAAACTGAAGTCCTTTTCTGCAGAAAATTCTCTGAAACATCAGAGCTCCCCACCAGGGGGAATCATTTTTGCCTTCGGGTTTTCCCTATCTGAACCTTTTCAGATATTTACCTCTTTCATTCATCCCCAGTCTAATGTGAACAGTTTTAAAATTCAGAGATTTCCAATCCTAAAAATAACTGGATGCTTTCCACTGCCATCTGCGTCGAAACGAACTCCTGCCTCTGCTTAAACTTGCTCTCGTCTAAATTATTCACTGTAAGACTTGCTTCTTTTAAACTAGAGGAAACTCTTAAGATACAAAACCATCTACCTTGTTTCCTTCCTTTTCTTTTTTCCCCTAAGTTAGGGTCTCACCTAGACTGAAACACAGTGGCATGATCACAGTTTACCACAGCCTCGATCTCCTGGACTCAGGCAATCCTCGCTCCTCAGCCTCCGAAATAGCTGGGACTACATGCATGCACCACCACGCTTGGCTAACTTTTTTGATGTTTTTTTTTTTTTTTTTGTGGGGGGTGGGTAGAGATGAGTTCTCACTATGTTGTCCAGAATTAGTGCCCAGTCTAGTCTCAAATTCCTGGGCTCAAGCAATCCTCCTGCCTCAGCCTTCCAAAGTGCTGGGATTACAGGTATGAGCCACAGTGCTGGGTCTCATTACCTTCCTTTTCTAGTGTCTTTCCTACACTGGTGAGATTTGGACTACTTCTGAATTCACCCTTCTTTTCATTACTTTTGTTTCAGAAAACTTCTCTATTACCACCTGCCCTAAAGTGCTAGCCTTTTAACGGGACTGTTTCTGAAGCTTCTGGACACTTAAATGTTCTCCTGAGCCCAAATTCTCTTCTCTCCATTCTTGGACTCCATCTTCCCTGCCCGTTCAGACTGTTGGGAGAGCAATCAGCACTGGGCCCGAGGACGACAGAATCCGAAGCATCTTCTCCATCCACAAGATGTTCTGCGGACACTCTCAGGATCTCCAGCTGCCCCAGTTTCAGCAATGCTGTCTGTTTATCCACCTTCATCTCTTCTCCCTCTCACGTGTCCTCCTCATCCCACGTCTACGTCTCTTTGGAGCATTTGCATCCTTTCATTTTGCTGGCTAGCATCTTCCCTTGCTGCTTCAGAGTGCTCCTGAAAATGCCTTTTCTCCCTTATCTGCTTCTGCAAACTTCTTTCTGGAGATATTTTATAATTATTTTCCAAGTTTTTAGTTCAGCACATAAGAATCCCATTCTTGAGAAAGGTGCAGTGATGTTGGGTTATTGAAATGGGAAGATATTTGTGGACATGCTTGGCACAGGGCCAGGTCCATAGAAGACAACCTATACAAGTTCATTCATTTGTTCATCAATACTTTTATTCATTCAATGTATATTGAGCACCTAATACGTAGAAGTACTGCATGGTATCAATACTTTGCATCATGCTAGGTGCTGGAGGTTCAGATAGGAGACACCCTGCATCTGCTAAGATAGTCCCAGAGAAATGAATGGCGTGCTCTGAACGCTTCCTACATTTCCAGCACAACCAATAATCTAGAAGTGAGGTATCATTAGCTGCTTGTATTATTTTTAATGCAGTTTAGAAATAGGATGGGAAGTCATATCCTGAAACTCTTCTGGCCTAGGAGTGAGATATTTCAGCAAAGCATAAAGGTTATGTCCAATGTGGTGGAGACTCATGGATTCTTCTCCTTTTTTTTTGAGTCGAGGTCTCACTCTGTCACCCAGGCTAGATAGAATGCAGTGGCATGATCACAACTCCCTACAGTCTTGAACTGCTGGGCTCAGGAAATCCTTCTGCCCCGGTCTCCTGAGTAGCCTCCATGCCCAGCTCTTTTTTTTTTTTGTAGAGATGAGGTCTCACTATGTTACCTAGGCTGGTCTTGAACTCCTGGACTCAAGTGATCCTCCTGTCTTTGCCTCCCAAAGTGCTGAGATTGCAGACATGAGACACTGTGTCTGACTGAATTCTTGATATAAATGGATGACAGACATTTTTTTTGCTTACATCTATTTCATCCTTCAGGTCCTAGATCAAAGTTGCTTTTTGTTTGCTTGTTTTTCAGAGACAGGGTCTCCTTCTGTTGCTCAGTGAGGGGGTCACAGCTTCCTGTAAACTCCGATGCCTGGCCTCAAGAGATCCTCCAGCCTCAGCTTCCTCAGTGGCTAGGACTATAAGTGTATAGCACCATGCCCAGCTAGTTTTTAATTTTTTAAATTTTTTTGTAGAAATGGGGTCTTGTTATGTTGCCCAGGCTGATCTTGAGCTCCTGGACTCAAGCAGTCCTTCTACCTCAGCCACCCAAAGTCCTGGGATGACAGGTGTGAACCACTATACCTGGCCTCAAGTTGCTCTTTATTAGGGAGGCTTTCTCTGATCCACCCAAATCTAAATTAGGTACACATTATAGGTTCTCTCATACTCTGTACTTTTCCTTCATTGTGCTTATTATAATTGGTTGTTACATATTTATTGTGCGATTATTCTTTTTTTTTTTTTGAATTGGGCTCTTGCTCTGTTGCCCAGGCTGGAGTGTAGTGCATGATCATGGCTCACCACAGACTCGACCTCTGGGGCTCAGGTGATCCTTCCACCTCAGCCTCTCTAGTAGCTGGGACTACAGGCATGCACCACCATGCCCAGCTTATTTTTAATTTTTTTTTTGTAGAGACAGGGTCTCACTATGTTGCCCAGGCTGGTCTAGAACTCCTGGGTTCGCGATTATCCCTTTAATGTCTATCTCCCTCAGGGTACTGTACGTTCCGTGGAGACAGAGGCCATATGCATTTTGTTCAGTACTCAACACTCAATCTTTAGCATAGTGTGAGTGGTAAGCTCTCAATGACTTTTGTGAAATGATGACTAATGTTGTAATGTTGATTGCAAAAGTGCAAATAGTTCATAAATGGTTTATTTATATATTTATTTTTTACTTTGGAATTGGCTGCATAACTTTTGGAAGCAGCTTTTTCTCTCACGAGTTACTTCGATATAGGCCATTATTGAGATATTTTGGGAGTGCCCCTGGCCCACTGGAAAGAAAGGGACAGAAGCAGTTGGTGGGTTGGTGGCTTTCGCTCCCCCCAACCCAAAACAACTTTGCTGATGGGAATGGGAGAAGCATGCTGAGCTAGAAAAAGTCAAATATCTGATGGGTCTGGGAGGTAGGCAAGGCTGGACATGGGAAGAGAATGACCTCGGTGTCTTCCTGTCCTTGCTTCCTGTCTCCCCAGGAAGTGTCAGTCAGAGATTTTCAGGAAAGGGTGTTGTCATAGTAACCTGAATTGGCTCTTCCCCTTCAGGCTGTGCGAGGACAAGTGCCCTCACGTGCCCCAGCTGTCCCTTTGCTTGGTGGAAGGGAGCAGTCAGTTTGACGTTTCCGGTGCATCGGGGGAAATCCAGAGCAGACAATGTCTGTGACTAGAGAACCAGTGACAGTGTGTGGCAAGGGTTCAAGACCAGAATGCAGTAGAGCTTTTTCCTGAGCTAATTAAAATTTAATCTGCTAAAGTCATTTTCTCGATAATTTGGGAACCCTCTCTTGACTTCAGCAAGTCCCAAAGAGCCTCTAAAATAGAGGATGCTATATTTTTGCACTTTTATCTCTGTGTATTAGATTTCATACTGAGAAGGCACTTTTAAAAAAGAGACTCTAGAATACAGTAGCCATGTAATTTATCATCCAAACTGGGGTACTTTTGAGAGTGAAAAGAAACACGAGGACAACAGGTAGAAACTGGGCTGTTCCAGAAAAATGAGAGGTACTGGCAAGGAAACTAATGTCGGGGACAGATTCACCAAACCCACTGGGCTGAAAGTCTCAGAAAGAGCTGTGTCTGGGAGGTTCCTGTACCTTGGACAGACAGTGCTTGGTATGCGGTAGATGTTCAAATTCCTTTTTTTTTTTTGAGTCAGAGCCTCACTCTCACCCAGGCTGGAGTGCAGTGGCACTCTCATGGCCACTGCAATCTTGACCTGCTGGGCTCAGGTGGTCTTTCCACCTCAGCCTTCCAAGTAGCTGGAACCACAGGTGTGCGCTACCATGTCCAGCTAATTTTTTGATTTATTGTCAAGACAAGGTCTTGCCAAGTTGCCCAGGCTGGTCTTGAACCCCTAGACTCAGGCAATTCTCTCGTCTCTGCCTCCCAAAGTGCTGGGATTACAGGTGTGAGCCACCGCGTCCGGTTGATGCTCAAACTTCTTAAGTGATAGAAAGTGCACAGCTGTTCTGGGTGTGCTCCTTGAACAGAAAACAGGAGAAGCAGAGCAGACCCAGAAGCCCTCTGCAATGTCACAGTTGACAGGGAGGCTGCAAAGGGGACTCGGTGTTCCTACAGAGCAGGCAGGTACACCATGCATAAGTATATGTGCATTGTGTTTACCCATTCCTAACTGTTAGCAGTTAATTGCCATCTGTTGACACACCCCGAGGGGAAATGTTAAGCGGTTCTTGACATTTGCATATATACATTCTCTGCCTACATATTTTGCTAACTCTCATGTTACGTGCCCCCATTTCCTCAAATCCATGCTACTGTGCCCCTAATTTCACAGTATTTATGTACTGGGTGTCACCCTTTGGAGTCTGATGAGCAAAAATGACCCCCTCACAAATGTTCCCAAAACAAAGAAAAGATAGGTATCCTAAATACCCTGACTTGATCATTACACATTGTATGCTTGTACCCCATACATATGCACGCATAGTATGTATCAATACAAAAATGAAAAAAAAATTCCTTCTGGGTCAGCCCGAGATGCCGCCTGCAGACTGGAACCTGCCCAGACTTGCCGACCACGCTGGTTCCCACCCCTCCTCCATTCTCCTGCTGGGTCCTTCAGGAAGAGTGAAATGGTCCATTGACCCCTGAGAAGCAAAAGGGCATGTTCAGCTTTTTTAGAGGTTATGGACACTCTGAGTGACACCCGAGCCCAAGCCTCCAAGAGCAAGGTCAGCAGTCCCAGAGAGCAGGGGCGAGGCCCGGCTGTGACGCCTCCTCGTCCACTTTGAACCTTGCCCTGAAACTGACCAGATCTGATGCCCGCCTCCCTCCTGCCCGCTGGGTGCTTCGTCTTCTTCCCATGTCTTGGGAGAGATCCGTCTCCTTGACAGACTCAAGATTCCAGGCCGAACTTTCCCATGCCACCGTCCCTCAAAATAGCCTGAGCTGAGCTGTATTTATAGCCGTGTGAGACTCTAATGGGCCAATTTGTTTGAATTTCCACTGCTTTTGTGTTGAACTTACCCCTCACCCGTGGGCAATCTCTTCAGGCCTTTATTGATGGGGTGTGCGAGGGTGGCGGGGGCCGTGTTCAAGATGGTAGCTCTATAGAGCAAGGGGGCTGTTTTGCATATTTACTGTTCTTTAAAGCCGGTTTTTTGAGAGAGAGAAAGAGACAGAGAAAGAGGTTTCTGTAAGTAGCCGGGACAATGAGAACAAGACCGGCTGCATGCCAAGCACGGGATCCCGGCCAAAACACATATCATTAGCTTGGACCAGCTATAAGCAAGGAAATGAGAAACATATGCTGTAGAACAAGGTTAGGAGTGAGGGACCATGGGTCAGTGACAGTCGCCCTAAAACTTTTCCCTTGTTCTTCAGCTGTGGCCTGGCGGTGTCAAATGTCATTTCGACTGCCTTGATTTCTCATGGTGGGGCTGCCTGTGGGTTTTTTTTTTTTTTTTCCCTTTCCATCTCTCCCTGCTGTTTCCTGATGGGACTTTTTTTGGGGAGGGGAAAACAGCCCAGGCAGGGAAGGGTTTGTGTGATAGTTTTTCTAGTTCTGGGAAAAATAACAACCTTGTTTCCCGTGATGTTCTCTAAACTGCCTCACTTTCTCTGAAATAACGGTGTCCCTCAGTTTGGGATCTGGCCTTGGTTTGTGAGGGAAGAAACGGGGAAGGCCGTTAAAGTCTCGTTCTTGCTGTTTCTTTCTTAAATATAATTAGATGCGCCTCATTACCTCACACTGAAGGACTTTTGTACTTTTCCTGAGCTGTGTTTCCTGAGATCTTCGATGGGCTATGGCTTGTCGTGTCCACTTGCATTTGATCCTTTTAGCAGCTATTACGTCCCACCCCCCACACGTCTGTCCTCTCTCCTTCCTCTCCCTGAGCTATCTGGAGTTGATTTTGTGAGTCTCAGGGCCACACCCAGCTAGTCTGTTTGGGCCTGGACTTGACAAAGCGCCTGTATTCCTCCGGCCCTTCCTAGTTTCCCTTTTCTCCATCACATTTGTTTTCCTTAACGTCTTCCCCAGACAGTTTGCTAACACGGCTCTGCTCTCTTCCACTCCAAGGTCAAGACCCCTGTTCTCTATAAAACCCAGATGAAGAACTGTAAGGTATGAAACTTGGAGGCGGTCCCTGGAGAGCATTCTGTGGCTACTGTTTTGAAGCCCATCACAGTCGCCCGGAAAATTCGCCAGGTCCCGACACCCAGGTTTGGCCAAAGTTACAAAATGGCCCTGGGTGTGCCCAGCCTTTCCCATGAAGAAAATGCCATGGAAGGGGAAACACAGGGCTGCGGCCACAGCCTGCATGGCAGAGCTAGGGAGGAAAATGCTCTCACATAAATCCTCCCCGACCTTCGTTCCTTTAAGATTTGGGGAATGGTGTTGGGGTGGAAACCATTTAAAATAATTAAAACATTCGGTCCCTGTTTATTCTTTGCTTCCTTCTTTGGGCCTTGTTCTGAAAATAAACTTTGCTTGTAGTTTCCGGGCTCCTAAAATTCCCGAGTGTGTGAGTGTCCTCAAGGCCTTGGGCAGAGTTAATGATTGGCTTGAGGTTAGCAGGACCTGTTTCTCCCAGGTGAGCTGTCTTTTTAGCTTTTATTTTTTTTTTTTCTTTTTCTAAGCTCAGTTTCTGTGTAGTAGGTCTCTCTTCTCTGCACGGAGACTTCCCTGGTCACAGAAAGAAGCCTCACTTGCTGATTTATTTTAAGTGCTCAGTGGATCAGAAGAGAGAGGGAGAGAGAGAGAGAGAGAGAGAGAGAGTGTGTCCATTTAACACAAAAATATGGAGAGAATAAAGGCAGCCAAACCACAACATGTAGGCAATGGGTATTTAAGTTTTATATTGACAGCGAGGCAGGATCTTGGTTAAGGGCCTGAAAGTCTTCCAATTTCAAGGAATCTGTTCCTTGACTCTCTCTCCCTTCCTTCTTTCATGGTGGAAGCGGGGCTGGCATTTGGTTTGAGTTTATGTTTTCTTTTTGCATCCTCACTGTTTTGGGCCGCCTCTCAGATCTCAACACAACCCAAAACTGCCTCTAACCCACTTCTGGCTGACAATGCTTTCTAAACGATTCCTCCTCTCCTTCTCTTGCTCCATTTCATTCCACTCATCAGCCAGAGGAATCCTTTAAAGACCCAAATCAGATTAAGCCCATCTTCCTGCTGTGAGGCCCCCACTGGTGGCCCCTGCCTGTTTCTCCAACTTGACCCTGAGCTATCTCTCCTTTGTCCTTTATGTTCCAGCCAGGCTGGCCTCTTTCCCTTACCAGTAGAGAGGGGATAATAATCATGGCTATTCCGAGGGATGAGAGGAGTAATGGCATCCACACACGCCAGGCACCTAGACCAGGGTCCGGCCACGGTAGGTGCTCAGTAAAGGGAGTGTCGTTGACAATTGACTTTGCCAAGGACTCTCCTGTTTCGAGGCCTTCACAAAAACCTGTCACGTATTTTTTTCCGCTTTATATGTCTGGCTCTTTTTTATCCTTTGAGTTTAAGTCTACATATTGACTCCTTTACAAAAAAATTAAATATAATTTTTTTTAGAGACAGGGTCTCACTCTGTCCCCAACCTGGTGTGCAGTGTCACAATCATAGCTCACTGTAACCCCAGTCTCCCGCTCAAATGATCCTCCTGCCTCAGCCTCCTGAGTAGCTGGGATTATAGGCATGTGCCACCACACCCGGCTAATTAAAAAAATATGTTTGTAGAGACAAGGTCTTGCTATGTTAGCCAGTGTGGTTTATGGTCTTTTTTTTTTGAGTTGGAGTCTCACTCTGTCGCTCAGACTGGAGTGCAGTGGCCGCTC